>NW_010168413.1:0-7331 GCF_000695765.1 Mesitornis unicolor
CTCTGCGCCATTGACCACGACTCTCTGGCTTGCAGCTGCTATTTGAGAGCTGAGTATAACTCTAATTGCTATATTATCATTATTCCTATTCTTGTTACAGTTAATTGGCACTGTTATTTAACTTTGGGTTGTTTTAGTTACTAAACAGTCTTTATCTCAACTGACGAGTTCTTTACTTTTACTCTCCCAGTTCTCTCCTCCATCCCACTCCCCAGTGGGATGGACTTGTTCAAGCAAACTGTGTGTGTTTAGATGTTTGTCTGGTTAAAGCATGACACATCTGTTCAGCATTCTGGACAATCTGAAAACATTTCTGTAATCAATTGCTGAGCAGAACTCTGCAGAATGGAATGGAACATGTTCTTTCAGAGGACATTAGTTTTAATGGCATCTCCATTATGGTGTTTTGAAGCCATGTTTTTTGTTGGGGTGGAGGGGAAGAGGGGGAAATATATCAATAAGAGAATGCAGACTGTTGAAAAATACCAAAAAAGTAAATGTGGTAATCTGTAAAATATTTTTAACGAGATGAACAAATGAGAATTTTTGAAAGATCATCTATACATAACTTTAAAACACAAAATATAAATATTACGTGCTTCACATGAATGTAGTCGAAAGATATCATGAACTTTTATCAAAAAGTAAAAGTTGAAGTACACTCCTTTAAAAAGTTACTAAGTTAAGCACGTTAGCAAATGTTAAGCATCCTAGTGTGAGCTAAATGGAACTAATTTTCTATTTAGTGATTTTACCTTTCAGCTCAGTCTCCCAAGTGGCTGAACTTGCTGAAACTAGCAGCATGTTTTTCCAGACAGTGTGGTAATCACAAGGCCATTGTCTCACCATGGGTACCGTGTCTGCACCTACGGGGGAGGAGCAGACCTAAAACTGACCAACTAGGTTTTCCATCCCACATACGTCATACTCAGTATAAAGCCAAGGGATCACGAAGGTCTTGATCCTTCCATCTTGGATACTTCTGTCTGTCTCGACCCCTTCAATGGCCAAAGTCCAAGCAGAACCCTGCTAGTTCATCTGCATCTAATCCTGATTCAAGTGTTTCTGCATCCCGCTCTCACCTGCTGCTGAGTCCGGTCTGGGACTTTTCCAGTGCCCTGCTCCACAGAGCCTCTGCTGATGTAAACGTCACTGGGGGAGGGTGGGGAGAGGATTTTATATTGGTTTTGTATATATATTTGTACCTATGTGTATATATTTCATTATTTTCCTATTTACAATATTATCCCACAGTATTAATATTATTATTTCATTAAACCTGTTAGTTTTATTTTCCAACCCGTAAAGTCTCTCTCCCTTATTCTCTTTTCTCTTCCCTTCTGGGGCAGGGAGAGGGGTGAATAGAGAGTGTCTGTCCAGGATTTAGAGGCCAGCTCAGCCCTAAACCATGACACATGTGGTCAAGTAATCTAAGTAGATCCTGTGCAAATGCAAGAACAAAGTGCAGACATCTTGTAAAAAGTGTGTGATTGCTGACAGATATAGGGAAGAAGCTGAAGGCAAAACTGAAGGAAAAGTTAAGAAAGAATAAAGTAAAATGAGATGCAAAAACTGTTAAAAAAGTGAATGAACTAAGAAGAAAAAAACTAGTACATATTGCATTTGGGAAAAAAATGTTTAAAATTTTTCATAAGTGACAATTATTTTCTATAATGAATAATAGGTTAGATAAAACATATTCAGTGAGGTAAATGGAAAGACAGATAACAAATTTAAGATGCAGAATAAAAAAAGTCTTTCTTGGTGTGTACTAAAATATCAGAAAAATGTCCTGTGATATCAGTTCTGTAGTGACTCATAGCACAAATATATTAGAATTTAAGTTAAGTAAAATTTGCAGAGGCATAGAATTTTTCATGGCTTTTTTCAGATGGATGCTGATTATCCCTGACTCCCACCAGTTTCAATAAGAAAATGATCAGTAAAAGATGCATTACTTCCACAAATAGTAATCATAATTACCGTAAGAGTTGAGGAGTGCTAAGGACTTCTAAAATTACCAACTGCATATTATCAGTAACATTATTAATATCTGACCTTATAGTTAATAGTGTTCTCTAAGTTATTTTATAATTTAAAAAAATTAACTACTTAAATACAATTCTAATTATCATCCCTTAATATTTCTTTAGAATGTCTCAGAGTGTATAACACTATTCATTATTTAAGACTGGCTTTTAGCCACTCCATTGTTGACAGCCTTAGAAATATAGCTTATATACTTTCAGTAGAGGAGTAGACTATTTTTCAATGAAATAGAAGTTCAAGTCACAATTTGAGGTTAGATTTGGACTTGTTTGTTGCTTCTTGTTGCATTTTTCCATTTGACAAAACACTAGGACATTGTATTGTTCTGAGTTTGTTCCTCCCTGAAACCAATAGCTTAAGTCACATTGAGAACTGCGTAGTACAAAAACCTAATTTATTTGCATTGCTATGATTTACAAAATCGCATTTTTATTCCTGCTTAGTCTGATTGGTTTCCTATGTTTGTGCTAACTTCCAGTTATGTTGATCTCTGAAGCATTTTGTTAGGAAAAAAAACTGAAAAATCTATCTTTCCATGTCACCACTTGTCACGTTTTTTTCAGAAAGTGTACTACAATTTGCACAACACTATTAGACTTGAGATGCACAGATGTGGTTCTTGTACAACTGACTACATTAATAATTCCCAGAGTTAGGTGAACATGATTGTAATTTATAATAAAGCCATAAGTAAATCCTAGAATACATTATCTCTGGGGACATCTTAAATTATACAAGGACTTAGGGTTTTTGAATGTTTAAAATTGCCTGAATAAGTACAATACATTCTTTGCTGGTGAAATTGCAACATAAATTGGAACACACTATGCTTCCCTCTGCATTTGTTCCTTTGAAGTTAAATATGTAAGTACTAAATTCATTTTCCATAGTGAAATATAAAACATCACTCTGTTTTGTCCAATTATTTTTCCTTTCTGTAAGGTTTTATTTTTATTATGTTGCCTGAATGGATACTAAATTGTGGCTACATAGCAACTTTAAGCAACTATGAAACTGTAAGAACCTAACAGGGAATATCTGATGAACAAGGTTCAGAAAGGTATGGAATACACAAAGAAATACAGAGGGAAAAAAAAAAAGAATGAAAGCTCTAGAAATATATCTAGGGGGACCAAATCAGTGCAAACAGTGAAACATGTAAAACAGATTTTGAAGAAAAGAGACTCTGGGGACCTATTTAACTCAATGTCTTTTTTTTGTTTGTTTTCAAACTCTGTTATCTCTTTGTTCCACTCTTTGTTAGTTTATTTGCAAAGACATATTAGATGAATATCACCTGAATATATGTTTGAGTGCTATTAATTTTGGTGCTTCATTCCATGGATATTGGATCTGTCACTCTTTCTGTATTTGAATAACTACACTGTTAATATTAAAGGACTATAAATTAAAAAATATAAATTAATTTTTACTTAAAAAGACTTCCAGGCATTCCAGTTTGTTTATGTTTTTCTTAAGATAACAAATAAATAATTAATACATTCATTTTCAGAAATATGTGCTTCTGTCACTGGAAGCTTCTACTTCTTTTATAGTTCTTACTGTTCCTGTACACAAAATGCACACACAGACATCATCCAAGCACTCAGTTAACACTTTGCAGACCTTTCTTTTTATGTTAGTGAGTTGTCAATCCAGTACACCATCACACATTCTTTCTCTCCCGTGGAACATAAACAAATCTGGTCAATTCTAGCAATTTCAATTTTGCTTTGAATGTCTGATCACTGCTGCAATCTGACTTCAAATTGAGCATTCCATGTGTCTTTAAAAATGCCATACTTGACTCTTGTTCAGCTGTGATAAGTTCTTCAGAAATGTGGTGTTGGCCCTGGCAAATAGCTGAACTCCCACCCAGCTGCTTGCTTACTCATTCCCCCACCACTCCCATCCCAGCAGGATGGGGAGAAAATAAGAGGAACATGGATCACCTTTCTCCTCACCCCTTTCATTTGTTCCAGACAGGATTCTCCATGGGCTGAAGTCCTTCAGGATGCACCTGCTCCAGTGTGGGTTCCCCAGAGGCTTCCGTGGATATCTGCTCCACCATGGAAAACCTCCTCCAGCCTTGGACTTCCTTCTGCCATTTCTTGCTCTTTTCTTTCTCTATTCCTCTCTTTCTCTCTCTCTCTATTTTGTTACGCTCTTTTTTGAATATGTTTTCCCAGAGGTGCTATGAGCGTGGCTGAGGGGCCACTCTTTGGTGGGTCCGCTGGAACAGGCTATGTCCAGCATGAGGCATATGTCCTCTTCCATCAGAGGTTGTCCCTGCAGTCCCTGCTCTCAGCACCTGGGCACCTGTACCCAGGACAAGAGGTTTCTCTGTTGTTCTTTTTGTTTTGGTTTGGTTTGTGGGCTTTTTTTGTTTTGTTTTGTTTTGTGTAATGTTATCTGGCTTTGAAAACACTTTTCACGTGCAGAAATACGTTCAACTGAACCTTTCAGTTTTAAACTGAGCTGTTATCTCCATTATTGCCATTCATAATTCCTCTTTTATTTCTCAGTATCCATATGCATGTTCCTGTTTCTATCTACAGCTCTTGCCATGTGTTAGCTCTTGCCGTTTTACTTAGAAATTATTAGTAAGAACTCCAAATCATTATTTACATGCATCATGAATATTTACAAAAAGCTAACAAATATTGCAGAAAGAAGCTCATGAATGTGAGCAAGGCACTTTTGAACACCAGTCATATGATTAATACCAAACTAGAAAAAGCAACTATTATTAAACTGAGAACTTTTCAGAGGATTGTGGTTTTATCCTAAGCCTTTCAAGTGACTTAAAGCTACCATTCAAGCAAGATAAACTTTGAAACTGCACCACCGTAAGGAAGCTCAATTTACAGACAGAACCAATGTGCACTCGCAGCTGAGAAGGCCAAACTTATCCTGGGCTGCATCAACACAAGCATAGCCAACAGGCCAACGAAGGTGATTCTGCATCTCTACTCCACTCTGGTAAGTCCTCATCTGGGGTACTGTGTCCAGCTCTAGGGACACCAACATAAGAAGGATATGGAACTACTGGAGCGGGTCCAGAGAAGGGTCACAAAAATGATCAAAGGGCTGGAGCACCTCTCCTGTGAGGACAGGCTGTGGGAGCTGTGGTTGTTCAGCCTAGAGAAGAGAAGGCTCCAAGGGAGACGTTATTGTGGCCTTTCAGTGCTTAAAGGGGGCCTATAAGAAAGCTGGGGACAATCTTTTTAGCAAGGCCTGTTGTGACAGGACAAGAAGTAATGGCTTTAAACTGGGAGAGGGTAGATTTAGACTGGAAATAAGGAAGACTTTTTTACGATGAGGGTGGTAAAACACTGGAACAAGTGGCTTAGGGAAGTGGTGGAGGCGCTGGCTGGACACATTCAAGGTCAGGTTGGATGAGGCCATCCAGAGACAACCTGATCTAGATGAGGATATCCCTGTTCACTGCTGGGGGCTGGACTAGATGACCTCTAAAGGTCCCTTCCGACCCAAAGCATTCTATGATCTTTTAATGGAAAAACAACAAACAAGACAAAGTTAACATGCAAGTACAATAGCCACCTTAGAAATGAAAGCATTCGTAAGAAAATGAAATAAAAATAAACAAACTAGATATTTGATTGAGGTGATATTCCACACACATAACAATTCCAGTGGTCTCGGACTCACGTGACTCAGAGAGCAAGCACAAACCTAGATATAACAGTGTATACACATTTATAACTTTGCTAACATAAAATGGCCAAAGCAAAGTAAGCATACCCACAAGCAAAGAAGTTAAAGCTGAAAGCTTATTTTTAGAGTCTTGTCAGAAGATGTAATTATTTTTTTTCATTTCCTATTTTGCTCCACATTTTGAGGTCATGGCAAAGTTAGTGGCAAATATTTGTGTTCCTAAAAAAAAATTTCTAAGTTATACTGATTTTTACTGATTTTTCTTTGAGAAGTGCCATATACACTGCAGAACATTTGGAGGAATGACCTAAACAACCAATTTTAAAGTAAAATACTTATTTTGAAAAAATATATTTTTATTGATCTATTAGAAAATAATTTTATTATTATGATCTGTTCATAGTAAGGTACTATGCATTTCTTAAAATGTTAATTTCATAGATTTTTTTAATTTTTGATATCTGAAGACTGTATAATCCTGAATTTATAATGATGACTGTATTTTGGGCTGCAATTTTGTCTTTATGTGCTTTTATTGCTATACTTATTCTTTTAAATGTTTTATCTGTGAAACATGCTTTCCCTATTTTTAACAACAAGGATTTACATACACAGCAAAATGAAAACATTGAGTTTCATAGGCATTTCCATTTCTTTTCTTTGAAACATCAGTAGTATGGAGCTTGTGACATATCACTTATTCTATCCCTTATGAAAAGTTTTGATAATAAGTTGTTAAATAGTTTTATCTTACTTACATTGATATCTTCCAGATCTAAGCTGTTCAGAATGACATTGTTCCTCTTCCAGATGATGGGAGGTCTCAGAGTTCCCTGGATCGCACAACTTAAGACAGCACTTTGTCCCACTGTTGCTGCAGTGATACTTAGCTTTTGATCTTCAGGCAGACTCAGCTGAACTACCTCTGCAAAAGAGATATTATTTGTAAGATTAATTAGCACACAGTTTCATAAGTTTAATTAGCATGCAGTTTTTGTACACTGGTAAATTAAGGATTTTATTTGGATTCAAAGTAAGAAGAATTTCCAACAGCCACAGGACATTCAGAGTATTTCAAACAAAGGTCAGCATGACATTTCAGTTAAATTGACTGACAAGTATCACCCTGTAAGAAGAGAAGCATTTAACATGAGAATGAATTTCAGAGGTAAGACTGCAATAAACATGATAGTGTATCCAAAGTCAGACACCGGAAGTTATTGACAGTTAAGGCTGATGCATTAGAGTTTTCAGCACCTTCATCTGAACTAAGATGCCAGCACTGCTAAAAGAGTCATTCATATGAGTTCATTTTCAGAAAAGAAAAATGCAAATGGAGTTCAGAGTACAAAACATATAGGACTGAGACTGAAAGGGACAACAAAGTGAATTCTGCATTCAGAATATAAAATTAAGGTATAAGAGTTCTTTTCTGGCAAGCCATAAAATGGGGCTTTTTCCTTAATATTAGTGAAAACATGGTTTCCAGATCAAAATGACAATAGTAACCTCTGTCATCTCAGTCTTAGAAGAATATGCATTAATCATAACATACTAGTTAATGCAATTAACTAGTTGGCGGGGAAAGAACCTGGCTTGGTTAA
>NW_010168414.1:0-5694 GCF_000695765.1 Mesitornis unicolor
ATTTCCTCCCTGCACAGCCTCACTGTAGCCCCATACTCCTCCTGAGATGCCTGCCCCTTCTTCTAAAGATCATAATGATGTTACCAACCAAACAGGTAACAATTCCAACAGCTCCTCTGACTGAGTTGCTTAACTAGAAGAGACATGTCCACACATTGCTGCTTATCCCAACACTGTCTCTCTATGGATACAACAAAGGTAAACATGCTGGAAAAGGTTAATATGTAAAAGCTGACAAGGGAAAGGAAGCTTAATTATAAAATCACTTCAACATAGAAACACGGCATTTTTAATTAAAAAAAAAATCATCATCACTTATCAACTATTTCTATCAATTTTATCTTCTTTACTGTTAGAAAACACCTCAGACATAAGGGATTTAAAGTTCTTAAAAATTAAAAATATCAATATTATTAATTTTAAAAAAATCTGTCATCACCTCTGATGAAGCAGAATTGCACAGAAATAGTACTTTTGTTTTCAGTCTATCAACAAATGCCTGTTTTGCTCTATTACTTGTATTCAGTGAACAATGATTAAATCAACTTTCACATTTCTGCTGCTGGAGAAGGTGAAAGAGTGACAGTGAGCAGGATGAGACCAAGAAAGCGAACCTACTTGGTTAAGTTTTTAAACAGAATTGTGGCAATAAGAATTGCCTTTCATGCTATATCAACACTAGGCTTCCTAGACCTATTGAGGTATAACTTGTGGAAAAAAAATCTTACTTCAACCATATCCCGACATCTGTCACCTTCACACTGGGATACACTATTTACTGTAAATAGCATCAAGTTAAGAAACCCCAGATCAAACAATCAGAAATTGGAAACAAAATCATTCTCTGAATTAAATTCTTGCTTGTTATCTAAGCCAATTATTTTTCTTACATTTATACACATCCTCTCTTACACTCTCCTATACAGTTTACATTTACATGTTATTATGTATTAGCTTATAGACATAAAAACTTCTGTTCACACCAATTTGGCCACAGAGTTAAAAATACCTAAAAAAGATATTCAGCCCATGCTCTAACTATAAAGTTTAACACCACTTTAATTTTTATTTTAGTAATATTAGCAATATGGTAATATGTAGCATATGTGAAAATGACTACATGATCAAATATTTCTGCAATAGCAAGCAGTATCAATTGCCATCTTTATGTACTACAATGTTTCATCTTTTTCCTTCACACTAGCTCTGAAATGGATATGGAACAATATTCCATTATTTATCCATAGAATCAATAACATATTTGATGAATTATTAGATGTATCTGCTTTGTGCTCCACATTCCTCTTGCCACCCTCATCGTGTAGAGGGAGGTTATCCATTCTCTGTGGCTGAAGGCAAAATGTCTGCCCAGCACCAGAAATATAATTCACTATGATAAATGCTATCACTAACAAGAATTTATTTTCTTGAAATAGCACATTCAGAATAGCAGTTCAGATAAAGCTAGAATAGATTTTTCTGTTTGTATTACAAAGCGTCCCTGATTTTACTGACAGTTCTTCCCATTTTGAGGAAACATGAGGTGCAGTTTCCAGCATTGCCAAGACCAACCACAACACGTGTATCCTTTCCACTGCTTCCCACAATTGTGAAGTGTGGGGCTGCTTGTTTAAGAGAAGCCAGAACTTGAGAGCGAGCATTGATACCTGTTTCATATATAACTGTTTTAAGCTTTTTTTCCTTTCTCTTTCTTGCTGAACTCTGCTTCTTGTATAGCTATGTTAATCATCAAAATTCATCTTGTACGTAATTTCCTGTTGAATACAAGTAAGACCAATGATAGCATACTCTGTGACTTTTCCACTGAAAGCTAATTAAACCTCCCAGTTTCTAGTTCTGAAGTACAAGCAGGTTCGAAGCTGTCTAAACAAATAGGTGCACTGTGTGAAGAGTGCAGGAAGTTTTGCACTGCGAGCACACTGAAACCTGCAAGCTCATATGCCTGATACCACAGGCAACACGTTCAAAAATTAAAGAAAACAAAGAAAAGAAACAATGAACACAAACACACACCCAGTTGAAGTTTTCCCCTCTAATTTTTAATTTATCCTAAAGTGTTAAAACTAAAATATGCATGAAAACCAAGACCAGTCCTAATACACTGTAGGAAAAAAACCTCAAGAGTTTGGCTTAAAGTTCATACCACAATGATTCTTTAAAAACCCTTCAAGGTAAGAAGACAATAAGGGACAAATCTTACAGTGAATGGGGTAAATTTGTTGAATCTTCTGATAGAACTACGTTTTCAGGTGGTGAGGAGAAGTCAGCTTAGGCGTTTCGATTGGATTTGAGGCCCCTGTTCTGCAGTTCCTGGCTCACACCTGACAAATCTGTTACGAATGTGATGATGTCAAAATACAGCAAAGGCAGAGTTTGTTTATTATTACATGTCACTAGCAGAAGGAGACATTTTTGGGGTTTTTTTTGAGGCTTGGCAAACTCAAGTAACAAGGTAAAACTTTGTACCCAGAAGACTTAACCACATTAAAGCAAAATCTGAAAAAAAATCCTCTTAATTAGCAGTCATTTCCTACATCCAGTTTGAGACCTATAAAAACACAAGCAGGTCTGTCAGATGGTCACCCCGAGACTTACCTAAGACACCGTATTCGGAAAGGGAGCTGTTGCACACAGTATAGGGGGCCTGCTGCTCCCAGAGGTGATTCATGGGAACACAAGTTCTCTTGTCAACTTCTTGATCGTGAAGCACGTGGTGACGATGGCTGCAGAAAGTTGTTGAAAGAAGTTTATTAGCTAAGAGTAACTTTGGGCTTTAACAGAGCTGTAAACCATCAAAGCTATTTTCTAGAGAGCAAGCAGCACAGTTATATTTGCTTTACACAATACCCTGCTTTGGCTGAAACCTAGGGATACAATCACGTGTCTAAATACAACTTCTGCACTATAAGGACTTTCACTGACTATTCAAGGCTTGCTCTCAAGTGCCAGTGAAAACTGGAAACACCTCCTGACTAGTGGAACTTGAGGGGAGAGGGGAAGAAGTTGGGAGCTTGTTGCTATAAATTAGACTGCTTAAAGTAAAAGGAACATAAGAAAAAAAAGTTATTAAAAACATTTCACTCTGCCTCCCTAGCAATTTCTATTAACCTTTTCCTTAAAACAACTGCTTGTCTTTTATGCAAAAATTTAATCTAATCTAACCTCAGCACCAAGACTTGAAGCAGTCGTATCCTCTTTCCTGCTACTTCCACTCACAGGCACTACTTCAATTTCTCCAGAACACCATTAATCAGCACTAGAATGGGGCACCAAGGAACACTACCAAAACATAGACGACTGAAGTAATTACTGTAATCCATTAACTCTCTGAGCAGACTAACTGAGTGAATCACACCAATATGTCCAGCTTTACAACTGCTAACATAAGGACAGTTATTATACTGGTAACAGCTACTGTGTGCTGTACAGCTGGCAACGCCGAACTAAGACTGAGTCTTTTTGCGCTTCCCTTTGCTATAATGAATACTAGCGAAAGAGCTCTGAAATGTGTTTAGAAGTCAGCAATATAAGGCCAGGAAAAGACAGAATCTTCGAGGAACAGCACAAGGAGGCAGGCAGATAGAAACGGGAAAACATACACGTCAGACAGCCGTTAGGCAGAAACCATTTTTGCCACTGTCACTTTATTTTTGTCATGCAGCCAAAGATAAAAGACCTAAATAGGTGATAAGCTTCTTGAGCATGAAGTTTTGTGTTTCCCCAGCAAAACGTGATTACAATGAGCATAGGTTGGCAGCCAGAAATACACAGTCAGATATTGCTGTTGCATGATTGTCAGGTTTACTGACATCAAACCAGTACAGAATGAAGTGTCTCTCTTCCCCGTTTCCTTCCCTTCTCCAGAACATGTCTCCAAGATGAGAAGGGGCCCAGTCCTTCTCTCTGCAGCTTTATCTAGCTTCTGTCTATTGATTATGCTGAGTATGGAAACAGGAAGACAGCAAGCTGTCACACTGGATACTGGCAGAAAGTACTATTTTCTAGACAGCACTTCAGAAGCTCCAAAATAGTGAAAGCACTCTCATCATGTTGTTTGCATTATGGCAATGCAGTACCTCCAGTTCTTCTCAAATTCTAGCTGACACTCCCCCTTCAGCTAGCCCTAGAGATGTGAGACATTACGTACTTAAAGGATTTTGGGGGGTAAAGAAGGGTCTTCTCAGTACAGAGAGGATAAAGTGACATATACTTTCTGTGTGTTTGCAATGTGTTTTTCCGAATAAAGATGCACTGGAATTCGCAAATATCTTCAGTTGTCAGGGAGGTTCCTCACCTTTATCATAAATCAAAGAAACTCAACCACAGCTAAAAAAGAGCAGCTTTACTGGGAACTGCAGTATCTTTTGGATGTGCTTGTACCACAAGTTAACCTTTCTACCTACTCCTCTAACGAAATGAGTGTGAACACAGTAGAAGAGGCTAGGTCTTACACACTTCTACTGTTCTCTTCAACGTTGAGTTGAATATTCTCTGATTTCCTCAGGCCAGAGGCATTTTTTTAATCTCACCCCTTCTGCCCTGTCACATTCATAGAAAAAATTCAGAACCACACCATAGGCCAAGTAGATCCCACTACCCATCAGGCAAACTCAAAACCCAGTAGTAACGCATGACCAGCTTACTATAAATCAAACATCTGCAGTACCAGCTTCAGTCCTGAACTTCACAAGAATTTATCTGAATGCCTTTTTACTCCTCTTCTAAAAGACTGAGTAATAAAATCCAGACGGCACAGGAATTCTTAGTCTTTGCCAGTCTGAATAGTTTTTTATCTAAACACATTCTTTTCCCCTATATTGCTGTGAGCATAACTGTTATTTGTATATTTTTGAGCATCAAGAAAATCTGGATGATAGTTCTGGAAAATCCTCTTTCACCAGTGAAAGAAGTGGTAATACAGAGAACCAGCATTCTCAAGACCAGTCTACAGGCATGTGCTAGGCATGACTAAGCACTCACCTGAGCTGGGTAAGTGGCTAAACCATGAACATGTGTGTTCCTCTCCCAGGAGATAACCCTTTACAAGACCATGGTACTGAAATCAAGGAGGATGAGAAATCAGAGTGGGGCGGGGAGGAAAGAGGGGAATCTCCCGACTTTCAGTTTCCTTTTCCAGTCTTGTCCAAAGAATTTTGCTAAACTGCCATTAGAATGGGAGCAAAAAAAGGAAAGCCCAGAAGACTGGATACCAAATGAAGCACAGAAACAGAGCACTGCACAGGAGAAGACAGACACCACGATTTCTCTCTCTTTTCTGCAGGCATTCACAGAGAAGCACAGTGCAGCTGCTAGTTCATTCACTCCTAGCAGTGGCTTCGCATCAAAGGGTTCAATTAAATACATCATTAACGTTGTGCTCCACAGAGAATCAGGTAAGGCAGCAGAACTGTCTATATTTTACCAAGTGATCAGATTCTGTGTTCATTTATGCTCCACAGTCATTAAAAGCCTCGGTACAAAGGATCTTGTTTCACTTAAAAAAGCTTTGCCCACTGGTAATGTGCTTGCTCACAGGGTACCCGAGTTCCAAGCAGCCACCACTTGAACGGTATTTTAAAAACTTCAGACTCTGCAGCAGCAAATACCCATTTTTCACTTCTCAGCAATTAGTTGAATATTTAGTTAAAAATAAGAGAAAAAAAAATCATTCCT
>NW_010168414.1:5725-23774 GCF_000695765.1 Mesitornis unicolor
GTAAGAGAAAGAAGACAGTATCTAAGCACACTTGTTCTGCCTTAAATACAATTTTTTAAAATGCTCTTTACAGAAACACAGGAGATTTGATTATTCTTGACTGTCAGAACCTATAGGCTGAATAGCCTCAACTTCCCCTTCCTTATGGTTTTAAAAATACCAAGGTGTTTCTTTACATATAGGACAGCATTTAACAGTTCTCAGTACTCACCTAAAAGTACCCCTCTCCACATCCTGTCCACTTAGTCTGACGTGGATCCCTTCCTTCAGAAAAGAGCCAAAAGCCATGTATTCTGCTAAGGCCCAGTCCACAACCCTGTTCTTGGTCATTTCCAAGCGGGCTCTCAAAATCCGAGAGAGTCCTACATTGGAATAAAGATCAGAAATGTATTTTATATTCACATTACATTCACAATTCTCCTTCTCCTCTGGCTGAATTAAACACAGAGCCTAACTGGGTCTATAAATTGTTCTTCTAGAACTGAACTGCTAGCGAAGTAAAATAACTTGTTTCCCAGGCACACGGTTGCATAATGTTCATACCCTGTTTTAGAAGAAGAAAATGAGATTGGCTCTGTCAGAAACTACTCAGGACAATTAAAGAGACTCATGGTGAAATACTTCTTCCTAAAGATTTATTTTCACATCTCTAACACCCAGTACTGTTTTATAAGAGACTGAAAATATCAGCTATTGGGTGTGTGATTTTTTTCTTCTCTAATATTTTCTTGGCATTTGTCTTACTGGACTTCAGGAGATGTTACTAAGAGAAATAGGCCAGATTAATCAATACTATGAATGTCACATAAATAAGAAGTTGTAGCAGCTGCCAACAGATTTTCAGGGTTTGTTTTTTTTTTACAGCGAAAATCTTCTAACTTGGTAAGCCAAAACACAAGTTACATCACTGCGATTTTTAAAGGGAAAAAAACTTCAAAGCTGCACATAGGTACTTCTAGCTCTGAGGCTATAAGCCTAGCGTATTCAGTGTCACTTGGCACCATCTTATTTTCACACCCACGCTGATGCATTTGGCAAGCTGTCCTATTTGCCATTTTCCCAAATCTCCCTTTGCTACTTCCTCCATTTTACAAAAATTGCCCCGCTTTCTTTCCACATAAAGCTATCCTCTCATCAAAATTACTGCATTTTAAGTAAAAAAAATACTTGAACATTTTCTCTTTAGAATGTACTAAACATTTGATAAAATAATCTTCCAATTGTTTGTTTAAAGACTGCAAGATATTAAGCTGTTTCACTGTAGTGGAAGGACAAAGTACTTCTAAGTTGCTCTTCCCCTTCCAATTCTCCCAAAATTTTCTCTCTCATGGCCTTCTAAACTGCATAAAAGAATCTAGCAGACCAAAGTTTGCTGTGAACCATAAATTTATCCTATATACTGCCAAATGTTACTTGGTGTCAATAGCTAATCAAGTAACTAAAGAGAGACCCTCTTACCTTTTCAATCAGAATGTCTACTATTAAAATTGTATTGGTTGACTATAATTTCAAATTTATCAGTGTCACAACAAAGTGCACAAATGTGTAGAAGAGTTTTAAAGCTGATCAATTAACTGCATCTGCTCAACAAGCTTCCAATTGCTAACTAGGAATACCCTACCATCATTACTTGTAGCAGTGTTTACAAAGGAACAGTGTCCAAAAGGAACACAAATACAGAGAACATCTACAGCAGACACACTCTATTCCTTAATGGATGACCCTGGAGAAGAGATCAGCTAGAGATTTTCCCCCCGCCCCCCCCAAAAAAGAGCTCTTTCTCCTGATCCTACCATTCCCTACCAGCCAACAAAAGCAAAAAGATCCCTAAACAGAGTGTCTCCATGTTTCCTCACGGAATGAAGATGTTATTGGTCCCTGTAGAGCTGTTAGACTTCAACCTGACCAGAGAGTAAAAGAATGAACTCAGAATGTGACACAGAGCCAGGCGCTCCCCAGTAATACAGGCACATTTAACTTCCTACTGGAATAGATGCTGAATTCAGAATTTAATCTCTTCAGACCAAAAACTAAGGCTTCGTAAGAAAACACTAGATTTGTGCTATCACCAACACTAAATGATGATAGAAGGGTTGAAAGAAAAACTGTATCCAAATTTGCCCACAGAGTCCATTCAGCTGCACTAAAATTAGGCTCATAGTGGACCAGCAGCGTTGCCAGGTCTGAACCAAGCTAGATAACTTTCTACTTAGGAATATAACTACAAGAAGTGTCTTAAGTGGACCTCAAATTACCACTGGTTTTAGCAATTTAAAAAAAGAAAAAGAATAAAAATTAATAGTGCTTCCTGAGACTTCCTGAGACAGGTGCCTTACTTCCCAGTAAGTCCCACAAACATGCTGCAGAGTCAGCATTTTCCACAAGGACCTGAAGAATGAAAGGAGGTATTACCGTCACAAAAAGATTTTTACCTCCCTCAGAGGAAAAACTATTTTAATGATGTAGGGAACAGAAGTGGCATGTTCCTGAAAGAACATTATGCTGAGAACAAGCAGCAGGCCTCAACTGTCATATTCTCCTTGCTCATAGGGTAGAAGAGTTCAAATAAAAGTTACAGCCATTCTCCTCTTCGGGAAATGGTTCGACAGCAGTTCCATGCAGAAATATAAAATCTGAGCAAGAAACGCAGCCACTAGGAGAAACAAAGGCTCCAGCTGACCTGCATGTATCTTGAAGTCTTTGACTGGCACTGAACTCGCTACATTGCCAATGTGAGTCAGCAGGTCTTCTGAAATGCCAGTTGGAGGACAAGACATGCTCTTGGGTTCTCCATCCACGTTGAAGAATCCTGGAAGCCAAAGATATGATGAGATATTCAAGGATTCATTAAGAGATGTCTGCACTAATAATTTATTTTAAAACTCATAACTCTTAAAAGACATTCTAAGCAGCAGCCTAAACCTAGTTCTGCACCTTTCACTGGTAGGCACCATCACTTTGAATGTCTGCGTGACAGCAGAACTTGATCTTACAGGCACACAATAATCTGTTTTTTCTGCTTTCACTTCCTTTGAAGTCCAACCATATGGGCAGAGGCAGCCAATAAAAGGCATATGGCACCTCAGTCCCTCAAAAAAATAAATAAGACATACTCCCTCTTCCTGAAGGCACAGACAGTTAAACATTACAAGAAAAAAACTTCTCTGCTAAACTAAAAAGACATCTTTTTCAAAGTCACACCTTACTTTGCGTGTTTTTTTTAAGAAAAGCACCTCTTTCAAGTTGATCTGGCAGAATGTTCTATTTATCATTAACAGGGACAAAACAAAGGTCACATATTTTAAAGGATCACTGTCTGATAAACATTTAAAAGTCCTAGAATATGGACTCAAAATAAAAACACAGTAACATGAACACCAGGATAAGTGAAAGGACTCTTCTTACCAGGCCAAGGTGAATCAAGCCAGTGCTTGATATGTAGGATCTTGTTATCCTTTGATCTAGTATATGCTTCTTCACATATTCTATCATACTTTGCAATTTCTTCCTGTAGAACAAAACCTTTTTTAAAATGCATAAATGTAACACCTTGGTATCTTATAGATGGCTCCTACCATTCAGTATGATAAAACCAGTTCTTTAACTCCAGAAGAAAATTTACTTGCAATTATGCAATCAAACAATTTCATTGTATCTAGGATCAAATTGCCTTCTAGAAACATGTTTACCCACACTAGTCTAAATAAATTGTTTAGTTTACTAGACAGGTTAATTAGAGGAGAGTTCCAAGAGCTGAAGTCGCAAGCAGTACTCTAGAATGAGACAGAACTGAAGTACCAAATATAATTTACAGTCATACTTCTAAGATCAGCATTACCCACTCTCATACTTCAGGCTACAGAAGCTACTAAAGACTAGAAAAGAACCTCCTAGAAAACTAGTCTGGCCAGGAGAGTTTAGCTAAGAATCTGCTGGCCACACCTACCAAAGCCATAGGCAGAGAGCCCCTCTGCCTCTGTAACATCTACGTTTCAATCCAAAACCACAGTCAAGTTACTGAGCTAGCTCATCTTTAAAGTAATTAACAGCAATGCTGAGCTAAGTCTGTACAGCAAAACATCCATGCAGGATCCTGGATCCAGTCACCAAAGCCCATGTCACTGCTGGCACACACTCACGATTCAGGACAGATATTTCTGCATGAGCTGTGATCTTTCTTGCAGATAACAGAATGCACCTACGCAAACTGCTTTTTGTTGATCTGCAATACTATGTCACTACACAGTCACACCTTGACAGAAGGTCCTTTGTTGCATCTGCACTCTACACATTCACTTTCAAAAAGACAGAGTTAAAGACCTAACCAGCTTAATATAGGCAACTGCCTCTACACTTCATCCTTCTGGACTATTTCAAATGATCTTTGAATTTAGTTGAATTATTGCAAGAAAATTAAAAGGTTAAATTTATGTTATTACATTATTGCTGGATACAAGCCTGCCAAGGTTCTCAATAAGAAGCTACAGTTAAACCTACGAGCATTCGCATACTGTCTTACTGTGGAATCAAGACTCTAGAGATGAAGAACAGCTGACAAGTGACTCCATCTCCAACATTCACTTCTGGTCACCTTTTACAGAACTTACTCAGAACTGAAGCAATTCCTTTTCTGTGCAATATGTATTAATTACTTCACAGCACCTTCAGTCCTTTTGTTACAATACTATCTATCTACGTGAAAATCAAAGCCAAATTGAATCAAAGCGTCAAAGGGTGAAGACTTAACACAGTAACGAAAGGAAGGTTTTTAAGCAGACCGCATCTAGTGGCAGTTGTGTCTTCCTACTGACAGCTTCTGAAGTTCCCTTTAACTCTGTTGATGCGTACCTCAAACTCCTGCAGTGTTACAGTCCCATCCGCAATCAGTTTGTCTGCATACTTCTTCAGCACCGGCACCTGCTTATGAATCTGCTTGTACATTAGAGGCTGGGTGAACATCGGTTCATCCATTTCATTGTGCCCTCTCCTACGGTAACAAACCTACAAGGGGAAAGACTGTTTCTGTTGGTATGCAAAAATGTAAAATGAAACTTTTAAATGTCATCGTTTAACAGAGATTTTAGGAGGTTTATGATATAACAACATTTATGGATTCTTGTGGAGCTATTAGATGTTTGGGGTTTTTAAATGAAGAAACTAAAGGCCATTAAAATCAAAGTACGCTTCTTGACTGGGTCTTCTAAGCCACAGAAAAACAAAGGAGTAGTACCTAATACACAGAATGAAAAGTTAAGAAAACCGAGACTTACCAAGTCAACCACCACATCTTTATTGAATGTGTTTCGCCACTCCGCAGCTACGCTGCACACATACATCACTGCTTCAGGGTCATCAGCATTCACATGGAAAATGGGAGCATTGACCACACGGGCAACATCAGTAGGATATGGAGATGAACGGGCCATACGAGGGTCTGTGGTGAAGCCAATCTAAAAATTCCAGAAACTTCCATTATAATGAGGGCATCTCCCTCTACTCTGTTCTCAATGCTTGAGGTTTTCATTTAGTAGTCATTTACACAACAGCAGTACAAGTTTTTCATTTTTATTAGCTAGCTTCTTTGTGCTCCCTTAAAAACAAAACAAAGTCAACCTCATCCCGTTAAGTGTTATAAATTGAATTAAATAAATGTAGGTCCACTCAGAGTTGCTAGATAGTACGATCATTTTCAGGAACATCTTAACCATTCTAATAAACAGAGAGGACAATGCACCTAGCTAATAAAAACAAGAATAAAAAGAAACTAGCAACTACTCAGCAGACAAATTGATTGGAAAATGCCCTACTTGTTACCTGGTTGTTGACCACAACGTGGATAGTGCCATTCGTGGTGTAGGATGGGAGGTCACTCAGATGAAATGTCTCATAAACCACTCCTTGTCCTGCAAAGGCAGCGTCCCCATGTAATAATATGGACATAACCTAAAAGGAAGGATTATATACATATATTGACACATACATTAGAAAAAAGCCCCTGCAATTTAAACTTCTCAGCAGGATTTCTTTGCTCTGTATTTCTGTAGCACTTATAAAAGAGAGCAGTGTTTTTACGTAGACTTGTCAGCATTCTGCTGCCTTGATCAGTTCACAAATAAAGGTTTTAAGCCTACTTCCTGAAGTTACCTCTGACATAATGTGCCAAAAACCTTATCTAGTTCAACAGGTGGTATCTCCCTTTTGTGAAGGGGGAAGAGAAGATTGTAATACAAAAGTACTGATAAATTATTTTTATTAAAATTAATACCGAAAACTACCAGTAAGAGCAAAAACTAAAAAAAAGTTTTAAAAATTAAAAAATTATTACCTTTTTCCCTGCCGTATCCCCTCGATAAAACTGTTCAGCTTTTGTCTTCCCTTGCACAACAGGATCAACTGCTTCCAAGTGAGAAGGGTTAGCCATCAGGGACAGAGTGATCTTCTTGTTTGTAGCGCGGTTGATCCTCTCATGGTACATTCCCAGGTGATATTTTACATCCCCGGATCCCTAACATGCAAGATGTAGTCACAGTTCAGGAATGTCATTCACACCAGCTGCATCTGATTGACACCTAAAATTTGTGATTCAGTCTGAAAATTGCATCTAGACAACTGCACATTAGTATGCGCTATAGATTTTACACTGCAATTTCAAATGTGAACACTGTTCCTATTTTATTATCTTAGTGTCACTATCCAATATGGGATAAATTCTTACAGAATATTGATAGTCATTTTACTTATATGAAACAAAGAAACATGCCTAGAGGCTACAAACTCAGTCAAATGACCTGGAACTTACTTATCTAGTCATTCCTAAGAAATCTTC
The DNA here is from genome assembly GCF_000695765.1 of Mesitornis unicolor. Classification (NCBI taxonomy): domain Eukaryota; kingdom Metazoa; phylum Chordata; class Aves; order Mesitornithiformes; family Mesitornithidae; genus Mesitornis; species Mesitornis unicolor. The sequence goes on from NW_010168414.1 coordinate 12,552, forward strand.
TGCATGTTAGAGGTACAGTACAGTCTTTTAAATTTATTAAGAAATTTCACCGCATCATATTCCTCAAACTAGAAAACAACACATTCCAGCAGCTGATAATGCTATTTTTGTAATAACCATGACCAAAATGACTAAAAACTACCTTGAATGTTGACCTCTCTGTATAGATCTATTGAAGAAGCATCTTACCTCATCAGCTGCTTCAAGTTTGGGATCAAATTGACAGAAGATCTGCTCCAGCTCTTTTCGGATTACGTTAGCCAATACATTCAGCCTACCTCTAAGAAAATTCCAAACAGTTATGTCTCAAAAATGGTAATAACAGAGTTAACAGCATAAAACTTGTAAAATTAGCAAGCCATCTCTTTCAGAAATTTGCAAGTAAGAAGTTCACTTTAAACTTTTGAACCTGACACCCTTCATTCTACCCTCCTCCTCCCATTGCAAAGTTCCTCCAATGCATTCTCACAGACAGTTTACAATACCTCATTATCCAAGTATGAGCAATGAATTCTGTAGCTATCTAGCAGTTTTACCATGATGACATGAATAGTTCATTTATTACAGCAGACTGCAGTCTGACACTACCTCACCAAGGTTTCCCAGTTACAGACTCAATGCAATGGGATAGATACCATGGCTGCCGTCACATTTGCTTGCAGCTTCAAAGTACACTGCAGAGTTTTGCTAGCATTTACCTGTGAAGCCTGTAGCCTCTCATGGACAGGTATTTGTTACAGTTCTATGTTCCCATTACTCACTGTGACTGACTTTTCCTACCACAGCTTTATAATATCAAGTCTAGGACCCAAAATCTGTCTAGTAAGACAATAAGCAGGTTTGTTGTGGGGTTTCCATTGACATTACCTATGAGGCATCCCCATTATAACATATTCAATTCCCATTTCACTGGATTTATCAATGATGGTCTTCAGCGCAGGAATCATTACTTCACATCCTTCCAAACCAAATCTCTTTTCAGAAGACCACTTGCGAGCAAGGAAGTCTTCAAATCTTTGCCAAAAAGAAACCCCCAAAAAACAAGAGAGAGTGTATTAAGATAACGTAGAAATACTTATTGTCAAACATCTTTTCACAAATAAAATTACATTACACTGTTTCAAAACATTTGTGAATACATGCTTTTAGGCCTCTGGAAGTCATGTGTAGGGAGTGAGACATAGGAGAGAATTAGAGTCTTCTTTCTCCTCTGAGGAGTATTTACCAGGACTTTGAAACAATTCACGGAGGAAGAAGTCTCCACCTCAGACAAAATCCATTTCCCAAGTTAAACTCCACACATTCCCATGTATACAAGATGTATACTGACCACTGGGAAGGCAGAGTAACAGCAAAGCAGTCTCTTCTACGGATTGAAGAAGACATAAACATATTTTCTGGATGTAATGATTAAACACAATAGAAAGCATGCTTATTTCATAGGTCCTATTCAACAGCAGGGCTCCTCAGACTGTGTGATGTTACTGGTGGTAACGTGCCAAGAACTAGGACACTGGTATCTCTGCCCCAGCTGCAGCAAATGAAAGATGTCAATCCTTAACAGCTCTATGTTCTTTCATTCCTTAATGCATTTGGGCCACAGGCAATGTGAGTGGCTAGAAAGCACATTTTCACAAACACCAAAAGGATTATATGTTGTAAAGCATGGAGATACAAAAAGCAAAGAAAATACTTCTTCCTGAAAATAACTGTATTGGTTACATCATCTGTGCAATGCCATGACGCATAACACTGCCATAATGCACTAACACTCAGCTTATTCCTTACTTAGAACGCTGATATTTATCTCTTTAGACTGAAGTCCTAAAAGCAGTGAAATGCAGAGTTGCCAAAAGACTCTTCTTAGCCCACCCATTGATACCATTACAAATCAGGCATTTAAGCAACAAGCCAGACCCTCAGCTGAGCTATGCTGCCAGAATTACTCAGGGAGGCCTGTGGGGCTATGCCAGTTTATACAAACTGAAAGCGGAGTCCCACATGAACAGCAAGTCCTATGGGGCAAATCAAAGTGGTGGTTGTTGTATGGGCCTGGCCTGGCCTGGTGTGGGTTAAATGCCTCAAAGCAGGTGATTCTAGCGACCCCCCAGTGGCAGGAATGGCCGTGCTGGAGAGCATGTCCAGACCTACCCAGGCGAGGGGCCTGCTGTGTGCCCTATTGCCTGGTACAGGCAAGGGGCATGAGGGAAGAGTTTAAATACCCCCCCTTAAGCCTGTGATCACCCACCATTTCGGTTTCTTGTTGGTATTCTGTCGCCCACGGGTTGCTGAAAGGTTTGAATCCAGTGTTTTTTCAAAGGCATGTATCTTATTTAGTAAAAATATTGCTTACACCCTTCTCCTGAGTGATTTGTATCGCTCTGTCGCCATGCCAGGATAGAAGAGCTCACTTTTTAAAGCGGGCCGTGACAGTTTTCACTGTTTACACACAGTTTTCCTCCTCTTTGCAGCTGCAAATTAAGTGTTGGACAAGCAGCAAGTTCGTTATTTGAGGCAAACTGCCACTAAGTGTGCAGAACTACAATATTTCAGTCACATCTTGCACGTACACCATACGCCACTGTGTGTACACAAGGGCTGGCAGCTCATCTGCTGTCACTGCATGTGTTCAAGACACAAAGAGGAGCAAGTCTTACAAAAGATGGTTGCTCTCAGAAGGGAGAATCTAGAAATGCTTGACCCTGTACAGGCTTAAGATGCCCAGATGAGAGACTACACAATCACGGTCTAACACGTTTATTAATGCATATACAAAGTAGCTCTAAGATACACGAGTACTTTATGGGAGGAAGAGTTTAAAATGACCCTTTGTTCAATAACCTATCAGTGAGCACCACAAAGGAAGAGAAACCCTACTTTAAAACTCAGTTTCAAGTACCTAAAGTATGTAGTCCTTGGGATGAACATTTTTGAAAACAGTATTCTTGAGCAAAATGCTGACTATCTGCTTTACAAAGCCACAAACTTCAGCAGCAAAACCAGTTTTGAACAACCCAGATATTTATTTTAATCATTTTGAGCCAAAAAAAAGCACACTAGAGACAGTTGAACAGAAATTTATGCAAAACTTTTTTCTTCCATTTTCAGCAGACAACCTGGCAGAAGATGAACACTCCGCTCCTTCATGCTACCAGAAATCTTTCCACAGGCAGGAATAAAAGCAAAATTCTTGTCTCAAGATAAATGCAAATGTTTCACACTGAGGGCTTGTTAAACAAACTTACTGAAGTGCAATATTCATTTGACCATTAAGTGTCTTTTTTATTTCTGTTTAAATGAAACTTTTAACCAGACAATCTTGCTATAATATTGGCACACAAAACCTAGCAAAAATATCTTTCGACACCTCCAATGAGTACTTCAGGTTTAAGTCTTTGAACATAGAAGCTTAATAAAAAAATGTGTCTTCATAAATCTCTAACTCTTGTGTTTATCAAAGGATATGTAAACTGTTCCACATTGTCAGAACTGCAGTAAATCTTGTGTCTGAGAAGACAGACTTGTTCTAGGGGCGAGAGGGTAATTCAGTCTCTGGAATCACAGTATTTCCATACAGATAGCCACAATGGAAGCAATCAATAAGCTGCTTCCAAACATGCTTTCATATATTGCAGAGAACAAAACTCCTACTGCCAGGTCATGCAACAGCGTATCTTGGCATACCTCAAAAGTAAAAGGGCAAAACCAGGACCTGAAATCCCATTATGCCTCTCAAATCCAGTCCCATCTTGGCAAAGTGTTCCAAAGAGACTGTCAGCATCCCAGTGAGTCAAACAACATTCATGCTGACATTTCACCCACCTAAAAACTCTCCTTGAGCTGACTGTTAGGATGGCTTCCTTTGATCACATGCTACTAGAAAGATGCACAGTAGCTAGAATATAGCAGAAGATCAGTGTCCAAAGTTGTTCTGACACCTATTTTCTGAAACAGGCTATGACTCTTTAACAGAGATGCATATTACTAGTCTGTTGAAGCCATTTTTTCCCAGTGTATCTCCTCAAGCCAATGAAAACACTGCCAGATATGCCACTAAAGGCTGCACAAGTGCTACAGAAACAACCTTTTAAGAAAATAGAACGCTAGAAGTCACTACACAGACCCTGATATACCTCACAGCACACACTTTCCCTTGCTATCGCTCGTTAACTACGCTGACCTGTACTCCAGATTTCACTTGGACTCTTCACCTCCACCTCGGCAGCATACAGACCCCACCAGCTTCCCACAGCAGCTTACACCCAGCAGCCACAGAGCAGTTTTCCAGCACCACCACAGCGTACCTCATGGAGCGCACCAGCCTTGCCAACAAAGTCCTTTTTTCCTCATTAGTAAACTTCATAACACCCGGCGTCTCAAACTTCTGCCGGATCCACTGGCACTGCTCCACATCATTGATGAACATAAACTCCAAGCCAATGTGTTGGCAGTAGGTATTCTAGGATGTAAAAACACCAACACAGAAGCTTTAGGAGTTAATGGGCCATGAAGGAACAAATATGTATTTTTCATTATATTTTGTTACTCTTTTGAAAGCTATCTCGTCTTCTTCCTCTTCCAATATATCTCGCCCACACTAATCCTATGAACAAATAATTTATTTCTTATATTATTATTTAGAATGGACTGAGCTCTGTCCAGGGGCAGATGAAGAGTGAGTTGAGAGCTTGTGGGTAAGAATCAAGGGGCAGGCTAATATGGGAGACACTGTTGTGGCTGTCTATTACAGACCACCTGATTGGGACGAGGAAGCTCACGAGGCCTTCTACAGGCAGCTGGAAGTAGCCTCACAATCACAGCCCCTGGTTCTCATGGAGGACCTAAATTACCCTGACATTTTCTGGGAAGGCTACACAGCCAGGCGCTCGCAGTCCAGGAGGTTCCTGCAGTGCACTGATGGTAACTTCTTGACACAGGTGGCAGAGGAGCCAACAAGGAGAGGCATGCTGCTGGACCTTGTTCTGACAAACAAGGAGGGACTGGTTGAAGATAAGAAGGTTGGGGGCAGCCTTGGCTGTAGTGACCATGAGATGGTGGAGTTCAGGATCATGTGCAGTAGTCACAGAGCAACGAGCAGAATCACAACCCTGGACTTCAGAAGGGCTAACTTTGGCCTAAGGAACTGCTTAGAGAAATCCCATGGGATAGGGCACTAGCGAGTAGGGGGGCTCAAGAGAGTTGGTTAATATTTAAGTGCCTCCAAGCTCATGATCAGAGCATCCTGATGAGCAGGAAATCAAGCAAGGGAGCCAGGAGACTGGCATGGCTGAGCAGGGAGCTGCTGATTACACTCAAGTGAAAGATGGCATTTTCTAGAACATGGAAGAAGGGGCTGATCACTTGTGAATAATACAAGAATGCTGTCAAGAGGATGTAGGGACGCAACAAGGAAAACTAAGGCCTCCTTAGAATTAAACCTTGCAAAGGAGGTCAAGGACAACAAGAAAGGCTTCTTTAAGTACATTAGAGGCAAAAGGAAAGCTAGAGGACCGAATGAAGTGGATACCCTGGTGATGGAGGGTACAGAGAAGGCAGAGTTACTAAATGCCTTCTTTGCCTCCATCTTTATTGCTAAGGACAGCCCTCAGGAGTCCCAGACCTTTGACCACAGAGTAAGTTGGGAAAAAGGAACATGTTGAAGAGGATTGGGTTAGAGAACAATTAAACTGGACATCTACAGATCCATGGACCTCGATGGGCTGCACCCAAGAGTACAGAGGGAACTGGCAGAGGTCATTGCTAGGCCACTCTCCATCATCTTTGAAAGGTCCTGGAGAATGGGAGAGGTGACTGAGGGCTGGAGAAAAGCCAATGTCACTCCGGTCTTCAAAAAGGGTAAGAAGAAGGAGGCAGGTAACTACAGACTGGTCAGCCTCACCTCCAGCCCTGGAAAGGTAATGGAACAGCTTGTTCTTGGCACTATCTCAACACATGTCAAGGAATTGAGGATTATCAAAGGATTCACCAAGGGGAACTCATGCTTGACCAATCTGATAGCCTTTTACAATGGCATAACTGGATGGATTGATGAGGGGAGGGCAGTGGATGTGGTCTACCTTGATTTCAGCAAAGTGATGGTGACTCGTTACACCATCTCCCATGACATCCTCACAGCCAAACTGAAGAAGTGTGGATTAGATGGCTGGATATTGAGGTGGATAGGGAACTGGCAAAAGGGCAGAACTCAGAGTTGTTCTCAGAGAGAACTCTACTCAGAGGCCTGTGTCTAGCAGTGCTCCTCAGGGGTCAGTACTAGGTTCAGCTCTGTTCAGTATATTCATCAATGACCTGCACAATGGGACAGAGTGCAAATTTGCTGATGATACAAAGCTGGGAGGAGTGGCTGACACATCAGAAGGCTGTGATGCCATTCAGCGTGAACTGGACAGGTTGGAAGGTTGCACAGCAATAAACTTAATGAAATTAAAAAAGGGCAAGTGTAGGGTATTGTATCTGGGGAAGAACAACTCCATGTACCAGTACAGGATGGGGACTGACCTGCTGGAAAGCAGCTCAGGTGAAAAGGACCTGGGAGTCCTGGTGAACTGCACGATGATCATGAGACAGTAACATGCCCTTGTGGCCAAGAGGGCCAATGGATTCCGGGGCTGCATAAAGAAAAGTGTGGCCAGTAGGTCGAGGGTGGTTCTCCTTCCCCTCTACTCTGCCCTGCTGAGGCCACATCTGGAATACTGTGTCCAATTCTGGGCTCCTCAGTTCAAGAAGGACACAGAACTATTGGAGAAAGTCCAGCATAGAGCCACTAGGATGATGAGGTGACTGGAGCATCTCCCATATGAGGAAAGGCTGAGAGAGCTGGGTCTGTTTAGCCTGGAGGAGACTGAGGGGGGATCTCATTAATGCTTATAGTTATCCAAAGGGCAGGTGTCAGGAGGATGGGACCAGACTCTCCTTGGCTGTGCCCAGTGACAGGACAAGAGACAATGATCACAAGTACACAAGAGGTTCAACTTAAACATAAGGAAAAACTTCTTTACTGTGAGGGTGACAGAGCACTGGACCAGGCTGCCCAGAGAGGCTGTGGAGGCTCCTTCCCTGCAGACATCCAGAAGCCTCCCGGACACCTTCCTGTGTGACCTGGTCTGGGTGATCCTGCTCTGGCAGGCAGGGTGAACTAGATAATCTCTAGGGGTCCCGGTTCTAACTCCTACCATTCTGTGATTCTGTGATTTTACTGAATCTGTTTTTGTGCCAAAAAACTTTCTCTACAAAGTAACATTTCAAAATTTTGAATCTGGAAGATTCTAATTGGGTAATACATTTAAAGCAGGCCAATATACCTGCCTTACACTGGCATATTTCACCTAACTCACTACTGCTCTTACAGGCATAAAGAGTATTTTCTTTAGATGCACCAGCAAAGTTTTCCAGACATATATCAAAATTTACCCTTTTTTAAATGTCACCTGAAGTTGAGCAATAAAGACAATGTGAAGACAGCTATGAAGCTTCAAGCAAATTATCTGGTAACTGTCAAGTCTCAGAAGGCTGGAAATCCAAAAGAATCCAGGCAGCCGAGAGGAAAGGAAAGGAAAGACAGGGAAAAATGCAAAAACACTTCAGAAATTCTATCTCCTTGTTACATTTTTTCTTTTTTTTTTTGTACCTTAAAAAGAATATCCCACCAAAAAAAATTTGTGCAAAACACAACTCAACAGATGTAAGACTGGTTGTGAGTTTAATCTGAGCCAAAACTACTCTGAGCACACAGTATGTGCTCTCTGTTGCCTCTAAAAAGGAATTTAATGTTAACTCCAATGAAAAAAAATCCAAAGCTCTGAAGAGAAGAGGGGAAACCAAAGGGTTATTTCTCTTTAACGCAAAACAGGTTCTTGAGGCTTTTAGATTTTGCTACTGATTTTTTCCATTTATTTGCACATTATAATTTTAAGGATTATCTTTTGAAAATCGCTGCACAAACATGCTAGAAGTACAAAAAATCAAAAAGCAAATATAGAGCTCAAATGCACAAGAGAGATGTTGTGGCTTAAAAATTGACTGTGCTTCAGCTAAGCTGCTGTAATAGTCAAACGTGCAAGCCAACACATTCTTTCACATTTGCAAATCCTAGAATCCTAGTCAAGATATACTTCTGTCTTTTTAGTCAGGAACATCCAATACTTCTAACTTAGTACTTTACAAATCCATTACCATTCCCATTTGCTGTTTGGAGTTGCACTTACATTTATTCCTTTAAATTATTATGATGATTTCACATGGCATAAGCATATTACCTGTCAGATAATGACACTAGAAGAAGGACATGGGATGGAAAACAAGGACCATCACTATCTGCAAGCTGGGCTTTCATGAATTTGTTACCCAATCCTCATGTTTTACTCATGTAAAAGTCCCACGAAAGCTAGGGCTTCGAGAGCCACCCCTGCCCATCCTGAGTACTGTATGCGAAGGTGTTTTATCTGTGGTAGGACACTTAAAAGACAAGTTCTGAAGGCTCTGTTCCTCTGAAACATCAGCTTTTTGCAGAACTAGGGCCCAAGTTAGTATTCCACCATATTTACCTCTTTCATATTCATCCTTGACCTATGTATTTCAGATATCCAGGCAATTAAACTAATGGTGTTGTCATCTCTAGAAACAACAAAGGTAATTTTTACTGTCATCTGAATTCTTTACATGCCCTATTAATAACCGACAAATGATTTTTTTTGTGTGTGTGACTGACAACTGGAAAAAGTGCACTTCTGCTAGGATGAAAACAATCACCAATCAAAAACTGTCCCACTGACCTCCAGCCGTTTGATGATCTCTCGTAGAGAAAGGCTGTTCTCATGTCCTCCTATGAAGGTAGTTGTAGGAAGCTGAAAGACTTTGTCCAGATCTGATTCATGCAAACCATAAAACCCTACAACAGGTACATTATTAATTTGCTAAGCAGGGTAGGAGAGAAAGAGGAAACCATAACTGCTTTTCAAACAACTGCGAATTAAGTTTAATAAAGCAATATTAAGAAAGAAGGTAGCAGATTAAGAATTGAAAGTGTGAATATTTTAGAGGCACCCATTAGTACAATCCACTTTAGTCTGGATTTTAAAAAAAAGAATGTTTTATTTAAACAGTTTTTATGCAGTTAGAAGTACCAAACCATTCCTTCTTAAAAGCTTAGGCAGAACAACTGAAATGAACATCACCCAAACCTTTTTATATTTTAGCATATTAGCATATATGCCACCCATTCTCCATATTATATCCTGCACTTCACTGTTTAGTAAAATAACCAACTGTAATGATCAGGATTTCTTCCTTGCTCTATTATGAGCAACAAACACAGAAAGAAACACTATTCACAGACAGAACTAGTCGGTTGGATTAATTTATACAACATTAATAGACAGACTAAGAGAACGTGTTCAATGTAACGCTGTGCAAACACTCTGGTAGAGCTTCCAAGGTACCTCTGTTCAGACTCTCTCTCTTTATAGGAAAGTTACTTTGAAACAGCCGTGTAATGACCTGTACAGCCCTATTCCCAATCGGTGACCTCTTAACAGACAGATCTCCACACACACACTCCCTCAGCCAAAACAAGGGTTTGTTTAAGCGTATCATCCCGTCTCGACTTAGACACACATAAACTTGTTCTGGCTCAGAACAGGATTTAAGTAAATATTTAACTTAAGTATTATGCAGTTTCAAAAGCCAAAATACACAAAAAACAGAACTGAAAGACTGATATCGATGCAAGTTAAAGGCTTTGTACGATAAAGCTTAATCTAGACGTGTTAAATGAAGAAAGGAAAAGAAGCTTCTTACAACTGTAAGAAGCAAATGTACAAAACTTTTAATACACATTACCTGTAGTTATAGAAAATTATACACATAAAAAATGTGTGTACCCATGTGAAAATATTCTAAAAACTAGCTTATTTTTAATTTTGAACTCTTTATCTTAGTGACAGATAAGTTGCAAGCATCCACTTTAACACTTCTCTGACAGCCTACACATAACTCTTAAATCAATACAGAGTAGTGCTCCATATTCCCTGTGAAATGAATTTTATGAAGACGAAAGAATAGCAGCAATTTAAAGATTAAATAATAACGGAACTTAGCATTTAGAGTTGAAGTCAGGCCATAGGACTGCATTGCCACCACTTTTACTATACAGCACTGCCAGTAATAATACTTTCTGTGTTTTAAAAACACGTATTTTAAATATTTTTATATTATTTTTAAACATGTATTTTAATAATTATTTTAATAACATATTAAAAAGTCAAATCTGGAGTGACAAAGTGGTTCTGGTACCGTAATGGGTTTTTCCAGCACCAAATTAATTTATTCGTTATGTTCTTCTATAATGCCAAAAAAAAGAGAAGGAGGGACATAGGGGTCAACAGGGTCTCTAGTGTCATTTGAAACTTTGTCTCTTCTTCCCCTCTCCTTTGCTGACTTCCAGACTTCACAGGTTCTTCGTGTTCTGTCACGCAAAAACTAGAACCTGTACAGGAGTGATCCGGGCGCTCACAGAACATCTGTGCTCTGTCCTGCAGCATTACTGAAGAACCACCTCATGTCTACAGAGATGCAACCTTACTGAAACCCAAGAGTTCCTGACACAATTCTAGAACTTGAATCGTGCAGTAGGTACACCTGGCTGCATTTTTAGAAGCAACTACCAGAAGGTTTCTCAGAAAAAGAAACCAGAAGGTGGGACAAAGAAAATGCACAGAAACATCAAATACTAAAATACTTTCTGTACTACCAGAGAACTTCCATAAGTTTCCTGCCTGGAACATTCAAGGACAGGCAGTATTTGAGATCCTTCCCTTTTTTTGCTGTGTCAAGACTACGTTAGAAATTTTGTTTCCCCTCACAAACTGAAATATCACCTCAGTTACACTCGCAGACACATCCCCCCATCTCATTCACAGGTCTAGTGTATTTTTCCCATGCTCATGAGGGTATCACTATGATGCCTTCTGACCAGCTACCACGCTCGGTACTAAGCTATCTGTAGAGTTTAAATAAATTTGTGTTTACGTGCCAGCAATCACCCACGCTCCAAACAAATTATATTTACTCAGGAAATGTCAGTGTATTTTCTAGCAGGTACCTCCCTTTAATTAAAGCTGACAAACTTCAAAGACAACCCCTGATTTGTGTAAGCACCTCTTAATTACAGTCTTTATATGAACAAGGGCCAGACTGCTTCTTTCC
>NW_010168414.1:23805-39663 GCF_000695765.1 Mesitornis unicolor
ATAGAAAAGCAGCAAAGAGGCAGATTACTGTACTTACAGTAAAATTAAGCAGAATGTGTTTTATCTACTACTTGCAGTATGTTTTATGTCTGGTCCAAAAAGCTTCCCTAAATATCAAAGAAAAATTGATTCTGTGTCTTGATTAAGTAGATAACCACCTTTTAAACAAAGCAGGTAGAGCGAAGAGTCGAGAAAAATCAATCCCATGGTTTTTTATTTAAGCAGGGAGGAGCAAAGAAATTGATCAGCACAATTTCTCGGAGATGTGCCCTCTTAGCAACCAGAGCAACCTTTGCAAAAGCAGACCCTAGTGTATTACACTCCTCCAGCAGTAAACCAAAATGATCACCGCTGGATTATACACAGAAGTCAAGAATTCAGAATAGCCCAGCCAAAACAAGTGTCAAGCATAACGGTATAAAACTAATTTAGATCACTAGAATCTTGGCCTCATGTATTGATCAGTGTTAATTTCTGTGTGGGCCAAAGCCATAAGATTTGGGGGTTTTACAAACTGTTTATAACCATAATTCATCAGAGGGTGAATACACAGGAACCTCACCTGTAGGTGAGTAGAACCTCAGAGTAGAAATTCCATTGTCCTGAAATCTGAGCCTCCTTACAGTTGCTCAAAGAAACTATTTCACGATACAAGGAAGCAGAAAAGGTAGAAGCTTCCCTAAAGTGGAGTATTAAATCATCTCAGTCCAATGAGACAAAAGAGACAAACGACCATTGCAAATACGAGGCATACAGTGTACGCACCGAGTTTATCAATTGTAGTGATTAAGTCAGATGGAACAAACGAATCCAAGTCTGCATCCAGAATTCCAAGGGGATCCAGCTGAGCCACATGATGACCACGGATCTGAAAAAGGAGAAGAGTGCGAGAAAAGGTAAATCACACTAACAGAAGTCAGACAAAGGGGAAAAGTCACTGATACCTCTCCATAGTACGTCTGTCAGCCATGAAGTCAAATAAGCCACCACCAACAATGCCAAAAAGGGAAATATTTCACAAGTTTTCCCATAAGAACAGGAAATGAGCATTATATCTCTGGATATGTATAACACCTCTATTAAAAATGCCTGAATGCACATTAGAACATAACCTTTATTTTGTCTGACACACAATTTAAACTGGAATTACACTGAAGTCTAGGTTAAAAAAACCACTGAAGATTGTACTCTAAATCTCTGGGTAAAATCAAGAAACTATGACTAGGGTATAGAGTCTATCATTTGCTATTTCAGCCATTCTGTATTTTTGCCTGAACCCTCCTTTCTGCACCTGCAGAATACTAAAATACAACATTGCTGACCCAAAACATAGATCGATACTGACGAAGTTTGTATTAGCAGTGAAGGGATCACTATTCATGAGTTCTGCTCCACATCAGATAGCATTTATTTTCATTCATGAAATTTTGTGAATTTCATGTATGATAAAACTGACATTCAAGACACCAAAGAACACAAATTCGGTAGGGAGTTTAGCCAGCTTTCATTTATCAATATGACCGGTGTTAATGCATGCCACAAACTCCTATAGACCAGTGCAGTGTATTAACACACACCTGCTACAGAAGAAATCCCAATTGATTCAATTGAGCCACAAATAAAACCCGATTTTTTTACATAATGTTTGTCGTGTGTGATCCTAATACACCAAATTAGCTCATTAAAAACTTCTTATAGATGAATATAGGAATATTTTCTCCTTAAATTTTTCTTCTTCAGGACTAATTCAGATCACTTGGGTAGAATTTCATTCACACTACTAACACCGTAATTGTCTCTGAAAAAAAATTAAGAAGTTTCAGTATTAATAATGAATTGCATCACACTGTAACACAAGGTGCTCTGGCAGGGGGGTTGGACTAGGAGATCTTTTGAGGTCCCTTCAAACTCCTAACATTCTGTGATTCTGCAATTAAAGTGTGGTTCATCAAGAAGGGGCTTGTAAAAACACTATTCAAATGTTCTATATTTGCAGGAGAGTTCACAACAAAATGCTTTCCCCCCATAAGCAAACAGAAATATGGTATCTTTTTTAGAACCACCTCCCCATTAATGCAGTCTGGCCTCTGAGATTCTTTGCATCTCATGAATCACCAGTAATAAAACTCTTGACAGGCCAAATAATGCCCACAGCAACATCTGTGCCACCTCATTGTTTACAGAGGCACAAAGCCTATCTGAGTGGAACTAACCAAGCAATTCTGTCTCGAGCATCATCAACAGGAAAGAATTCACCTCTCTGAGCTACATCTGCTCCGCAGTATTAGTAGGAAGAGGATTGGCAAGAACACCAAAACCCAGAAGAACAAATCAGTAAAGCACTGTGACATATTACACTCTAGGAGCAGTTTTGTTTCGAACTAAAAGACACTGTTTTCCTCAATACCAGGTTATAGTAACAACTGCAAAAACCAGAGATCAACCCTGTGAAAATATATGCATGAAAAATTTTCATCAATTGCCATAAATTTGACTAAATGCAATTTCTACCTGAAACTAGACTTTAAAATCGTATTTTCTAGACATATATGCAAAAAAAAAATACAAAAGAAGACTCAATAAATTAATTTATCTAGACTCATTTTTGTTAAGCACATACACTTCACTGGAAATCCTTCTTTCAGTGCTTTGCATTAGACAAAGCAATAGATCAACTGCCTTTGCAGAAGACCAGCTCAACAGACCACAGAACCCATAAAATGCTGACAGGTTTGAGAAATGAAAATTCTGCATCCTTCTCCAGTTCATTTCATTACCAGGCAAAGGAAGGTCACAAATTGATCGTATTCTTTCCACACTGAATTTAGAGGGTATTAAATACCTTTTAAAAACAGACAGTTGCCTTAGGTAATCCACCCATAGACACATGGGTGCCTGCCATCTCTACAGTCGTGTCCGTTCCATCACTCGAGGCAGAGGGCATACTCTTTCAAATGCAGGAAGCAAAATGGCAATCCCTGAACTGTTTTCAAGTAAATGGTGTCAAAGCAGCCTAACAGTCTCCAATTTGCTCTAATTCTTCAAATTTTTGGTGCAAGCAAAAGTGAATGGGCTGAAGTGGCTGTTTTCTACATAGCTGTTTCTAAGCAAATTTTGTATGTTCTTTATAGTCACAAACCTTTCTACTCTTTTACAGCACCTCTCCAACAGCCAGATTAACATGGGTTGTCTCTGAATCAAAGGTGACAATGTACAGCGTACAGAAGAAAAGTTTTCTGCAAGAGTTCCTCTTCTATTTCACTGACAATAGCAAGCAAGAGTTAAAATTCTGAGTGCAGTGCAGAACAGCCTTGCTTAAGTCAAGCTGCAGTAACATTTTTGGGGTTTTTTTTGTTTCACACTGGTTTTAAGCTTTTTATTGAAATCAAGCTATTAAACACAAAGAAAGACGACAATCTAGGTCAAGACATTTTGGATCAGAATCAAGGCAATAGGCTAAAGTTAAGACCAGAAGACAATTAAGAACATAAAAAGGAAGAAAGTTTGTTTGCGAAGGAGAAGCCCTCCCACACCTACTCCACCGTACACTTACTTGGTATGCTCTGATCAAAGACTGCACAGCAAGGTGGTCTTCAACAAGCTTCTCAGCTTTACCCGGTGTCTGGGCCAGGCCATGGCTCTGAAGAAATGATGCCTTTCTTTCCAACTGACCTGGTAAGTGGGGATCGTATGTTTGGCCAGCATTAGCATTTCGGAAAAACAAATCCCAGGACTGGATACATGTACAGAGAAGAAAAGAAGAAGGGAAATGTATTACCTCAAACAAAAGGCTGAACCAAAAGCAGCTCCTTTGAGATGCAAATTGTACCCCACGACATTACAGTACTAAGTACCACCACTAGCCAGCAAAAAGAGAGCACTGACATCAACTGTGCGTTTCGTTTACACAGAACCCTTTCAGTCTCATTTCTTATACTGAGCTTGTTCAGTGGAAAACTCTTCAGCACACACGGGTCCAAAGCATCTTCGTACATTATTCACTCACACAGCTCTTTTTAACTGTGACGTTCATTCAGGCAATGTTATGGGTATAACATTATGCTGCTGGTAAAGAGGTATCAAGCCTATAAAACTGAAAACCTTAATAAATTAACCTGAAACCTGAAAACCTTAATAAATGAAATTAATCCATTCCTTTAATGATACTTAAAGAATTTATGACACTTCAAGACACTCACTAAATATGCTAAATCAGAATCAGTCCTTAAGGGCCTTTCCTGAAGAAACTGTTTAAAAGCAGTAACAGCTTTGCTGAGCAAAGCTTTAGGTCTGAGGTCCTTTCTTCATCAGCTTACGTTACCTTACCAGGAAAGAAATTATGGACCTGGTTTCAGGTGCAAGTCATAACTTTAAAAGAGTACATAATTCAGAAACTGAACAAGAACAACAAAAGATCCTTTTATTTCCATCTGCACTTTTACACAAGCTACCTCTTCCACACATGCCCAAATCTGTTTTTCCGAACTGTTTCCATTCTAATGAGGTGGTTACTGTCCCAGGTTCGAATGGCATTAGGTACACAGATCCCAAGAGACAGCAGCAGAGCGGGATAAAACATCTGAGACACTTATATCCAAGAAAGAAGAGGACTAATCAATACTTGTGCTTCACTTACAGTTTCCATAAAGGGTAATGGGAGGTCAGAAAACACTTTCCCCAGTTTGGCTAACTTAGGAAAGAAAGGAAGCTGTTTCAAAACTTCAAAACCTTTGTGACTGGAATAGAAGAACTGTAAAAGCTAAATTTCATTTGTACAGCACACGTCATTTACCCTGGCTGTGAGCTTGGAACAAACACATTTCAAGGAACCAGTGCCAGACAAGACAAAAAGTAGCCCAAGCATTGGATTTTAAAAAGAACATTACTTAATATATTCATTACAGAATATAAAAAAGAATCAAAATCATGTAATACCAACATGACAGAAAAATATTTATAGATTTTTGTTTTCATTAACAAAAAGTCTTCATATTGAAATTTCTACAAGCTTTAAGGTGTTCAGAATGACTGTGAGTGGGGCAGCGTACAAGAGCTAAACATCACCCAAACTTCCAAGTTCAAGCTGTGGGATGGGGGGACTCACTGAACCTGTGGGCAGGAGCCCTATCATTAGCATGAAGCCACTGCCCAAGAAACACTGCTTTAGGACACCTCTCTTACTTCTTTATTAATACAAAGCTTCACTGTTATAAATACGATAAACTTACTTAATTTCTTAATCTGTCACCTTGCTCTTACACAGACTTTATCTAAACATAGCTTAACTTCCATATGCCATGACAAATCAAGGCATACAGATCGTGCTTGGTGGTCACTTCCAGATACCCCAATGAAGAACTCACTCCTCCTTCCTTCTCTCATTGATGGCCATTTCCTACATTCTTCTTACCTTGACACCTTGTCACACTGAGATTAGCAGTCTGAATTTACACAACATCCTAAAAATGGTCTATAAGAGCGTATCAGCGTAACTGCATTCCTCTGGTATTCTCTCTATTCATACACCTTCTTCCTCTGTATTAACAGCAGTATCGTTATTCCGTGTCTATACAGCACCTAGTCTGAAAGTTTGCAGATCCCAGGCAGTGAAAAATGGATACAATCCCTTTGTGTTGTAACTAAGGCTACTTAGACTGGAGGGATTATTTTGGCAAGACATAGTTATTAACTTCCATTAAATCAGGAAATTCCAAGCACACACTTGGATGCATAACAAAGCTGACATTTGTATTCATTCCAAGTTTTAATAAAGAATATGCTTTACTTATGTTAAGGTTCCTTCCTCACTATTTTTAACACCATGATACACATACAATGAGGATAATAACTATTCCTTTATTGAGCCAAATGCTTTTCATTTAGATGTAAAAGTTATGACAATACAGTCCCACAAACAACTGAAAATGGTTTTAGGTAAGTGCTCTGTTGAGACAGCTGCTAGCAAAATCCAAATAGACTTGCCCAACAAAGTACCTGTTTAAGTATAACAATAAGCATGGGACCCTTTCTTTGCACAAACTCACAAATATAAAGAAATACCTTCAAAATGTTTATATCTGAAGATGGAGCCAGCTGGGACAGAAGGAACCCACACTGTTTTTTCCTATTGCATTTTTGAACTTATTGATTTGTTGCACAGACTTGACATTTAATCAGAGGGGAGGGAAAATACATCATTTGGCTACAGAAAATTAGTTTTTTCTAGACACACATCCATCAAAGCCTTTACAAATTTCTATAGTGTCTTTCAAGATTGATACCAGATTACAGTCTTCAAGTCCTGTGTATCAATGTCAGTCTCTGGCTACAGCAGTTGCCATGTGTCTGAACAGCCAGAAGACTGACTTGGTCTCGCAGCAAACCTGCTGGTTCTCAGCTAAGTTAGTAAAGTTCTTTAGGAAAATGGTGGAAGAGACTTGTAATAGAAACATACATCTGTAAAAAAATAAATTACTCTGGTAATACATGATACATTCTTGTGGTTTTTTCCTCCTGTCAGCAAATCTGCATTGTACTTAACCATTACTTTCTCCAGTAATATAATACAATGCAAGTGATTCAGTGGCAATATTCTACTCTCATATAATAAACAGTGTTGCACTTGGAATAACAAGTAACGTATTAGTTATCTTGATGGGCTGGGTTTTTTCTACTGACACCACAATATTTGTCACCTGCAGTAAGAACAGTAAAGTCTTACAAGACACACACACACTACATCATCTAAAAAAAAAGAAAGGAAGAAAGGAAGGAAAAGGATGAAGTCAAAACAAAATAAAACCCTCACCCTTTTTCCAAGTACATAAAACAAGGGAGTGATTACACACTCCAGTAAAGTGGCTGCATACAGGATAACATGGCAGGCATTATGTACACTATATCCAACCATGTAGTTTTGTAATTAATCTTGTGATAGTAATAACCGAGCCTTGTCAAGGTTCTCTCTTATGATCTATGGCCCTGACACCACACTTCATGGAGAAATAATGATGCCTCTTTCAGAGCCCACGTCATTTTATTCTGACTGTTGTTTTGGCTACTCTAAGGAAGGAAATTCAAAAGACAAGGAAATGCAGAAAATCATGAGGAATGGATTTGCACAAGGAATAAAAGCTCCTACGGATATAAAAGCATATTCCTTGATATATAACCATGGTACACAAAGAAAGGAGAGATTCTTAGGCCAAGCATTCACTGGAACACGGCAGCCATATTGCAAACAGTTTTTAATACGTATAGATGGGAAGACATGTCCAGTCAAATCCTCCGAGAAGAAAACAATTTGAGCGGCCTTGATTAATTGGAGTTTCTAAACAAAAGAAAATAGAGTATGATTTTTAAAGCCCGGGAAACTTTATCATCTCATCAACCTGAAGTAGGCAAATACCCTGTAATAAGAAGGAAATATCTAAGAAAAATATACACATGGAAAAATAGGAAATAAAGATGAAAAAGAGGAAAGATATTGTCATGTCTAAAATTTTAGCACAGATTGGATCTCTAAACCATGCTCGATATACTGGATAAAACAATGAAGAGAGAGTCTAATTATCAGTAATATCATAACCAACACCACGGAAGCCACTGGCGTCTCTGGACGTTATTTTCCAACACCTCCACCACAATCCATAGCAGAATGACAAATTCACAACTTGCCTACAGTCATATGACTACAGCATGAATTTCTCTGTATTTTTAGGAGAATGGGTGAGTTAAACACTCAACATCTTTAACCTGTTTTATTAAAGCACAAATTGAACAATTTCTGTGAACAAAAATCTTGGGTAGGTATTTACAGCTTTCAGCTGATGAAATGAAGTGGTTTTCAAAAAGCCAAAAATTAATTTTGTTGATGAAACAAAGCAAAATTTATCAGTAACATTCTCCTCCACCCCTTTTTTTCCTAGGCTGTGAAAACCTAATTATTTAGGCAAGAATAGCTGAAAAGTAGTCCATGATGTCCATCAATCATTCTTTTAAGCCTCCTAAACTAGGCACACAGTGAATTTACTTCAGTTCATTACTGTTGTAAGTACATCACCTATAGTTAACCTGGAAAAGAATGCACACATTTTTAAAATGCATCTTGAATTACCTAGGACCCACTCCCAAAGCTACACCCTACCCCAGCAGTACATTTACATTCCTCTGCACATTCCACTTCCGCTATTTTATCGGTTTTTGTTCAACCTACAAACTGCATCATGTCATCAGGACGCACTGCCCAACTGCGCTTGAGCTGCCTTTTGGCCAGATTTTTAGCATTTCTGCCCAGCTCCAAGCATCAGCAAAATATCGAGCAAGTCTAAAACCTGCAGAAGGGTTTGCTCTTTGCTAGGGCAGTCGCGCCGGGAAGGTTTCCCGCTCCGCAGAGGTCAGGGCTGGGCTTTACGCGGGGCCTGATGGGGAGGGCCCGGCTGTTCAGCACCCTGGCCAGCTCCGGCAGCTGCCGAGACATTCATCACCGTTAATGAGATCCCCGCTCAGCCTCCTCTTCTCCAGGCTAAACAGACCCAGCCCTCGCAGTCTTTCCTCATATGAAAATACTCCAGTTCCCTCACCATCTTAGTAGCTCTATGCTGGCCTCTCTTCAGTAGTTCCTTGTCCTTCTCGAACTGGGGAGCCCCCAGAAAGAAGGTTGTCACAAGTCAACGCAACTTAAATAAAACAAGTGAAAACAAGACATCACCACACACGCGCCTTCTGCATGACTTCATTCCTTCAGTGTCCTCAAAATAAAGGGCTGTTATCTATCTATAGCACCAACACATAACGAGAACTCCTCAGAAATTAATCCAATGCATCCACACAACATGCTGCCCTGATCTACAGTGGCTGGAAATTTCACCACCAGTTACATAGTGAAGAAATCAAAGACAGAGCCACCCCTAGAGAAGGTCTCTTCAGTTTCATGTTAAGGTGTTACACAAAAAAACCTAGGATGTATCTACTATGTAAATAACATTCAGTCTTTAGGGCTGTCACTGCATATGTGTTGTGGTTTAGGCCTAGTGCTCAACTGAGCACCACAATGCCCACAAAAAGGGGGCTAGACAAAATAAGGAGTGGGAGGGCTTCTCACCACTTAAAACAGTCACAGACTGTTGACAGACCGATGACAGACTCATCAAAGGGAGAAAAACAAAACAAAGCCATTTTAATTTTGTTACCAATAACATCAGAGTAGAACAGCAAAAGATACAACCAGATCTTAAAGTCAAACATCTTCCCCCCACCCCTCCCTTCTTCCAGGGCTCGGTTTTGTTCCCCGTTTCTGCACCTCTCCTCCTTTTTTGCCCAGGGGCACAGAGGGATGGGAATGGAGGTTGCAGTCAGTTCACCTCATGCATCTCTGCTGCTCCTTCCTCTTCAAGGGTAGGGGAGGACTCCTCCCAGCCTTCCTCTGCTTCCACGTGGCACACTTTCCACAGCAGAAAAGTCCTCCGCACAAGTCCAACTGTGGGTCTGCCCACAGCTGCAGTTCCCTCATGCACAAAACTGCTTCAGCCCAAGTCCACAAAGCTCCAATGTGGGTCTGCCCACAGCTGCAGTTCCCTCACACACAAACTGCTCCAGCACTCACTGCCCGGAGTCACAGCCTCTTCAAGGGCAGCATCTGCTCATGTGGATCTGTCCCACCAGTGAACTTTCACTGCCAGCGGGTTGACCTGTGCTCTTGCCATGGGTTGCACAGGGAACCTCGGCTCCGTGCCCTCCTCCTTCCCCCTCTCCTTTCTTCCTTCACCAACCTTGGTGTTTTTGCACAGCTGCTCTCCTCACACACCTCTCCCTTCTCCGCTGCAGGTCCCCTCTGATGATTCTGAAGAGTTCCCAGCTCTTTCTTTTGGGCTGCAGAGGGGCTTGAGCCTAAGTTGGGGCCGGCCGAGCCCAGCTGGGCAGGGCCAGGGCCAGGGCCACATCACCCACACTCAGGCTGCACTGGTAAAGGCTGATGCAAGAGACCAAGGGTGCATCGCACCCCCCTTAAATCCATGAATCGCAGAGGCACTGATTGGCTTAGCCCTGGTCAGAGGTGGGTCTGACACTGGAGCCAGGGTAGCTTTTCAGGTAGCTTCTTACAGGGTTACCTACATAGCCCTCCCCCAGTACCAAAACCCTTCACAGAAAACCCAATACAATATGTCAGCTGCCAAAAAGACTAAATTCAGACACAACATCCAAAATAAAAGAGCTACAAAAATGCTTTCTTCAGTTGTCTTTTTTTTATTGTTTTCCACAACCTGAGTCACTTCCTCACGGTCTAGACAGACTACCAGACTTAGAGCAACAACTTCTAAGTAGCATTTTGATATATGTGCCTCATGAATACAGGAACACACACTCAATTTGGTAAACATTTTGGGCACAATTCACATTACGTCTCTAGAAAGTGACTTGCCTGTCTTAGAATTTATCAGACTTCTCATCAGCTTCTTAAGCTGCTATCCATGTATCACAATAAGAGAGCCTTCCTTGTCAGCAGAAAGCTTGTTAAAAGATAAGTCTATGTATTTTGCCCACAAGATAGGATTTGGGCAATAGATTTTAAGTGGAGGAAAAAAAAAAGCAAAGAACTGTCTGTGGCCTAGAGAGAGACAGAACAAAATACTTCTCACAATACTTAAGACGACTTTTCTGATTATTTCAGATTCAGTTTTAAGGTTACAACTTCCACAGATACCTAAAGGGAAGTGAACACTCATCTTCTTCAGTCACTTTAGAAGTACCAGGGTCAACACATACTAATTAATTATAACGTATCCCCTGATACAACTTTGTTTAATTTCTTGGGTCTTCTTCCAGATGTAACTAATTACTTAACAGACTGCTTGAACAGCACTTCCACAGAGGAATGCTGGAAGCTTCCGAGCAGCTCACTATTTCTGGTCTGGACTTCTCATTCTTTCCGCTCAGCTCAGCACGCCTGTGGCTCCTCTGCACATTTCTGCTGCAATATCACAACGTACAACAATCAATATGTGGGAAATTAGTTTCACATTTTTCATTTCATACAAGACCTTGTTCTGGATTTTTTATAAAACAAGTTAAAAAAGAAAAACAAATCGATTTCACTGTTAACCTAGTATCATTTACAGCCAAGTTTAAGACTTACCTTATGTACGCTTTTAGGGTTTTCAAGCCACGCATAATACATTTCCTCCACATAATTTGAATTACTCCCACTCAGGAACGGTTCTGAGGTTCCTGATGAAGCATACCGTTGGCCATGTAAAAACACCCTTCTGGCTATATCTTGCTTTTCCAGTAGTTTATTGCCATGCCACTTCAGTGTAGCTGCCAACAACTTCAGATGACTCATGTTTGTTTATTAGACAGAAGATCCGAGCCTATTAATAAAAACAAAAACAAACCTAATCAGAAAAAAAGCCAACGAACTGCAGACGCATTTCAGCCTCACAGTGAAAACTGAGGTTTATGGCTAGAGTGCTCTTCAACAAAGCTCAGGCCTAGGCATGAAGTTCTCCTTCAGAGGAGAGGCCACTCCATGACTGCCTGTAGAGCTACGCTGAAAGCAGCAGAAGTGTTGCTGATGGACGTCCCCACATCAAGCAGTTCACCTCACAGCTTCTGTAACTGCTAACATCATTCCGGCTCCTGAAGTGGTCGTGATACCATTTGTACCACATGCTCCCTGAGGCCCGGTTCCCTGGGAACAAACGAGTCTGCTAATCATTGACTTCTCTGGAGCTCTGGGCAACCGTAACTGCTGCCTCTCAGCTGTAGGAAACTGCAGCCTTTTACCAAGTCAGCTGGGGTTGGTACAATAAACAGCGTCCACCGCAAACACAGCGGGTGAACAAAAGCCTGCTACCTCAACTTTATGCCATGAATAATGGAGCTGTCAAAATAACTAAAAGTGTTATTTAAGTGTTCATATTGACATTAGCCTTCAATCAAACAGTGTTACACTAAGAAAAGGCTCAGTTTAATTTGCTTTCCTAACGAGCAACGTTTATCTTGTCCTTCCAATTGACCTCGTAGGAGCTTTTAACAACAAGAGCAGATTACCTGCAATTTGGAACAGTGACAAAAACAGTAAGGGCTGAATCTTGGCAATGCTGAACACCACCAGCTCCAGTGCTAGTACAGTGAACCAAAGCTCACCTTCAGAATAAAACTGTAGCTCACGATTGGACCACAAATAGTATAAGCTTAATGCTAAAGTTGCTAATGTTACAAAGGAATAGCAATAATGTAAAAAAGAAAAACGCAAAATGAAATTATTAGGGCTTTTTTCACTTTGGAAGTATTTGGAAAGTTACAAGAACATAAAAGGTAGGACACGAATTGAAAGGAAGAAAAACTGCGATTTAACTCTGAAGTGGCTCTCATTTGTTTTGCCGTCCATCTAGAGAAATAATTTATTTGGTCAGAAGGTAAAATCCAAGCTTTTTGTCACTCAGTGTAACTAGTTGAGTAATTGCTCAAACCAAATGAAAGTACTAAGGTGCCAAATGAACTCCAAAGTGTTTTAAAAGCACTATTTTGAGTCACAGATCAAATTTTAGGTATCCTATTACATGCAAAGATTATTTTCTCTCTAATTCAAGAATTAGTAGATACTTTAAAATTCTGTATACAGATTCTACCAAATTCTTTCCTCACAGTTTTTCCTCTTCCCCCTCTCCCTTCAAAAAATTAAATACATGGTTATAATTCCTACATTTGTAAGGGATAGGGAGAACTATATTTTTCATAATCCACTTTAAAAATTAATATTAGTCTTTAAAAAAAGGCTCCTACTGAATAAAACAGTATTACTGCATGCTGTTCTCTGGCATCACATTTTTAACATGACATTTTTAACTCGACATCTGTTTTGGAAGCTGCTGACTGGATCCCTTTCCTAGTCACTGACTTAACCATATCATTCCAGCAGCGAACTCTCCTCTACCCCACCAAATGCCATTGTCTCCTCTTTCAAGACTTCTGCAGCCTTTTCGCTCTCATCCCTGAGCAGATCTGATGGCCAGCTCGTAGTACCAGCTGCCATCACCCACTTACTGAGTTTTCCAAACAACCACTTGTTCACATTCTCCATGATGCCCAGACACACAGAAAGCGTTCTGCCAAGGCAGTATCACCAAAACCAGTATACAATCCTCCTTTAAACCTACAAAACCCTCAAAAACACACACTCCTCTTCCCACCTGGCATTTGCAGCAATTTGGAAACAGTTAAGCTACTAGTATGCTGAATCCCCTGTACTTTAGCATTATTTCTTATCTACCTATATTCACTTGTTATTTCCCATTTCACAGATTCAAAGCCTATTACAACACTGATTTCCTCCTGTGTCAACATCCTGTCTATGACTAGGACTCCTAGGCAACCGGAGGAACATAAATACTGTCAGCACCATTTTGAAAGCAGCTTAAGTCTTGTAAAAGCTCAGAGCAACTGGGACAACATGGACAGAGTTAATACATTGTCTGCATACGTAATTCTCTTTAAGATGTAATGACACTAAAAACACTACATGTGCATCACATCATTTTGCAAAACTTGGTAAGCATTCTGTCTGTGCCCACTTTGATAGAGATTACTATTCTACCTATCTTATCCCCTGCAACTCCCACCCTCTACTACCAAACTTCAGCACACATACCTGCAGGGTGGACACTCATTCCTAAAGGGTTACCGAGCCTCATTTAAAGTGTTTTGCAAAGAGCTGGGAGAGAAGGAAATGAGGAACATTTCTGTCAGTTTATCATACTACAACAGCAAGCTTCTTAAGTACAGGAAATCTCACTTTCTTCCTAATACGTCTGCCTGCAGGGTCTGTAGGTCTTTCTTCAAGCAGATAACCAAGAACTCATAGCAAGATTTGTCAGGGAGATTTGAAAATGGATGCGATGATATAACGTAATAGAAACAGAGCTTGTAAGTGGTACTGGTAACTTCCCTCCACTTCCACCCAAATTTCAAAACAGGGTCAGCACTATACTTCAAGTTGTAACTACTGAACACGTAATCTGTAAGAGTAGATATGGGCTACATTGCTCCTGTGAAGATAAAAGGATCTCAGGTGAAGAAAACTGTCATCACAGACATTATTCCAACCTCATGAAAAAGTAATGCCTCCATTCTTACACACATCTGAAACAAAAAAGTATAAAGTCATTGATCACGTAATTCCAGACGGACTTCACCTACAGATTAATTTCACTCAACAAAACTGAGTTCTTCCTGGTTTCTCCTCTCACACACACTGCTCTTCAGCACAGATGTCAGCTGTCAGCAGCTAAACGAATCGGAGACCACCAGCATGATCATAGACCATTCCAGCCCACTCAGCCTTGAGACTGTCAGTCAAAAATCAGCACACAGGACGGCAGGCAGAAGTCAGAAATAGTTAGGATTGTTCCACTCCACTATACTTCCTAAATCAAGCCTGAAATGAAAACAGTGATTCGCAAGGAAACAAGCTGAGCTAAGAGCAACCTAAAGGAAGATATTAATTAAATCTCTACCGGAGGTCAAAAATAAGAAGGAAGCAGTGAACCAAAAGAACAACCTGATATTTAATGCACCAGAGCACCCTTAAAATGATGGAATTACGTGAAAGCCTTAAGCAGCTGAAAACTTCTGCAGCTGTTCCACAGTACGGCATGTGTGTTCCAAGCCATGAGGTAGCTTTCACCTTGGCGCTTTCAACTCTGGAAGTGACCCAATGTCACAGACAGTCTTGTGAATTATTCTGCCCAGGCTTCTAGAGGGTAACTGAAGCATATGAAATAAAAAAGAGAGAGCAAGACACTTCTGATAGCAACGTGTTTATCCAGATTTTTTCCAAGACCACTTTAAATATCAATATATTGCATAGGCTAGTATCAAACGATTCAAATATTCTTCTGGTATTGTCAGTACCCTTACTGAGTTTCTTAACAGACATGAAATCCTGCTTTCAATGTTAACAAACGTTCTTTGTGCTTTGTGGAAGTAGTCATTAACACACCTGGTCCGTATCTCACAAAAACTCTCCTTCACCTACTATCATGGTCACTTTTTCCTATATTCCCCATCAAACTCACTCCTAAAGCTCTACTTAGGATTGGGAAATTCCAATAAAACAAGGCTGACAGCGAAAAACTGGTATGAAGACAATAAAGTATCTCCAAAAGCCTGTCACAGATAACTGAAACTAGAGAGAAATGAAACACCCTTATCAAATAAGGCTACTTCAGGAATATATATCTCCATATGCCACATGTTTCTTTTCTTTCCAGCACAGATGTGCCATACTGTATAAAGAAGCACAATTCTCCATCCAAAAAGTTGACCTGGGGGAAGTTCACAAGCCGTGCATTGACCACGAGGTGTACACTGTAAGTCTTGGGCAACAGAGGCATTTCTACACAATAAAAATACTCAATACTCATACTCTCCCCTCAAAAAAACCACCTTTAGAGGGTACCAAAGGGATAACATCACCAGAGACTCCAGGCCACCAAAACACTGTAAAAGAGCAGGGGAGAAATATCTGGAAGGGATCAGGTTTATTCCTCTGCTCCTGCCCGTTAATGCAAGGACACGTCCTTCCACGGCCAGTCGGCAAAACCTTCCCACGCCAGTGTCCTGCCCACCCTGACTGCGGCCAGAGGCCGGAGCCGGCGAGGCTGTCAAGGCACTCCCGGCCAGGATGCAGCTGAGGTGTCACTGGAGCCCGGGTCAGAAGGGCCGCCCTCCCCCTCACCCCGAGTCGCGGTGCTCCTCCGGAAGGCCGTGCTCCGAGGCTTGGCCCGACCCTGCGGCGCGACCCCTCAGAGCCGCCCGGCAAGCGGTCCCCGCCGCCCCAGGGGCCTGCGCTAGGGA
>NW_010168415.1:0-5494 GCF_000695765.1 Mesitornis unicolor
CAGGCTAGATGTTGCCTGGCATCCCTCTAGTGTTTTTTCTTTACCTATTTTGATACACTGCATGGGGTTTTTTACAATGGCAACTTCCCCACAAGGAAAGTTTAGTAAGTGTGGTAGTTGTCTGTTGAGAGGAATGCTTGGTGAAAATCTTTCATTAGAAAGTTTTCCTAGAATGCTTGTTTGAATAAAGAAGTGATTGCCCTCTAGATAAGGAGGAGCTGTAACAGGTAACTTGGCTGAGGCTGAAGCTTTTTCCACAGAATTCAACATTGCAGTGAAGCTCCTGGGGTACAGCTGTAAAGTCCAGTAAAACACAATGGACAGTGCTCTCCATTGTCATCTTCTTTCCCATTGTTTTTACTCTTTGAAAAAAACAAAATCCAAAAATTCTTCAGGGATATAGGATGATGAGATCCATATAATTTTGGATAAAATGGAAGAGTGATAGGTTGTATTTATTATTGGTGGGCAATGCAGAGTTAGATAGAGCAGTAGCTACCATAGCTATAACTCTATCATGTACAGAGCTCTCTGCATGATAGTTGTTGTCATTTTACAGAGCTAAGTAATTTTACATAAATGAGGTTAAAACAGGAGGGGAGAGTAGTAGCAAAAGAAGCTAAAGAGAATTTATGCAGCACCATTTTTGTTTTAAAGAAAATTCATTAATAGTAAAATGAAAGCTGGCAGCTGCAAGATGAGCCCTCAAAGTTTAGGTCCATGTCGTGGTTTGAAATTAATAACTCTCCTAAAGCACTCGAAGCAAAGAATGACCTTTGTAATTTTCTGAAGACTTGAATTTAAAATACTGTATACAGTATATGAATTTAAAATACTGACCTACTGTAGTGTACCCTAATTCCCAAGGGAAAAAGAGCCTGAGTTCATCATTGCTCTAATGCGCATAGCAGTTATATTAGAGATGGAAGTGTTATGAAAGCTGCAAATAATTAGGGGGAAAAAAAGCATTTAATTTATTACAAGAACTAACATAAAGTCTGCTTCCTCTTGGACATGAACAAAAGCACTAAGGCAAAATGATCTTACCAATGGGAAAGTATGTCAGGAAAACTGAGGCTGCAGTGTTACCTTCAGCCAAGCCACAACTGAGATACACTGAGATATACAAAGGAAAAGTATTTTTGCAAGAAAAGTTAACTGAAAGGCCTATGGAGGAAAAGAAAAGTAAACTTCCCAATAGTCTTTGCTGAGTAAATCTCTGAGCATTCAAGACAATTGAATTTGTTCACAGTTCAGAGGGTTCATGTAATGGTGTTCTTTGCAGAACTGTATATTTGTAATTTATTATCTTGGAATGCATAATGTAATTTTACTGGCAAACATCTAAATAATGAGTCTTCTGTACTGTGTGACCTTGGAAGTATATTTAATGTTTTTCCCTAGGAATACCAATATATGCCATTGCTTAGGAGGTAAAAGCAAAACGTCTAGAATACATGGTGCTCCATCCTAAACAATGAATGGTGTTCATGCTCGTCTGCTTGAGGGGGTGCTTCTGTTGATAGTTTTGGCAAGCCTGAATGAATTTTGTATTGGATTTCCACACCCAGTTATATGTAAGATATGAATCCTAAACAATGAATGGCTACTGACCTGCTACATTATTAAAACTTTTCTGGTGTTCATGCTCGTCTGCTTGAGGGAGTCCTTCTGTTGATAGTTTTGGCAAGCCTGAATTAATTTTGTACTGAATGTCCTAAGGATTTCCACACCCAGTTATATGTAAGATATGTAACTGAAAACATGAAGGCGTTGGCTGTATGCTTAAAGAACTGGCTTTTGTTTCTTTTTTTGCTATTGCCTAACTGCTGAAGTTTTATTGAAAATTATTGTTTCTTGAAATATTTTCCCTCATTGCCCTGTATTTGAGACGGTTGGAAGAACTAATAAATAAAAAAGCTTGTTTAATAAGTTATTTCCCACTCTAGCTTTCAGTCAGATTTATTAGCTGTAGAGTGGTCCTTTCTTAGCCCTGTAATTTGTAAAAAAACTCTTTTTCTTTTCTCATGCATCAGATCAGTAGGTATACAACGAACATTCTGGAGGCTGGTGTGAGGAAGAAAGAAAATATATGGAGATGATACATTTGTCTTGTCTTTTTATTTTCCAGTAAGACTACTTTTGCAGATAGATTCCCTGACTTACCTTTTGTAGGTGTCAAAACTATGGGATTTTGTTTATTTGCACCATGGTTTCCTTACCCTAAAACAAATAAAGAAGACTGAGTACAAATGTGGTCCCTTTTCCTGATTTTGAAGTCTATGAATGATTTTCATACTGTGGATCTATGTATTTTCTTCCTTTGTTGCACACAGTAGTTTTCAGTGTTGTCCTTGCAGAATTTTTCGCCTTTGATGTCCTATAGTCTCTTTTCTATCCTCTCTGTTCATCTCTTTCAAATACACACTTTCTTCTGAGCTGCTTGTGTGTAAACGTGCATCCAACTGCTATTCCCATAATGGTGGTGCAAAAATCTGTTTCATCTTCTACCACTCCAAGCGACGTGCTCCATGGTATTGGGATACTCCCTACAACTTTCTTAGGTAATTATCATACTGTGTGTAAGTTTTCCGATGATCTGTGCTTCCTGTAACACACAGAACTTGCATCTTGTTTCTCTGTGATTCAACAGGCAATCGGGTAATTTTGGCGAGGCAGAAGATAGGCTGGTTTGCTGCTTGGCAGAAGTTTTCTGTGGTACTCCATTATATCACGCTGCTTTAGCAGGATCAGGAACTATTGCCTCCCTAAGTTTAGAGAGGTGCTTTATGCTTTCTAGGCAAGAATACCTCTTAACTCATATCAGATTTGGAAGTCTGACTCACTTTTTTCCTCCATGCCCACTTTGAGCACTATTTCTGTCTGCACTAAAAAGACTGATAAATCTCTTTGCTAACACTTTAGGAACACATAATGAATGGAGTTCAACAGGTCTCTTAGTGCTTCCTTTTTTCTTTCCCACTCTCAAAGTACTTTGCAGTACCTTCAACACCAACCGTGTTGCTTGCTACTTTGGACTGTATCTTGGGGTTTTTTTAATCTAATTGTGAACATAATTGTTTACATGTTACTGATCATTTAGGCATCATATCTGTAAGAGATGACATATTATATCTAACAACATAGATACAAACTTCCACTTTTCCTGTGTTTTTATTAATGCTTTTTTCCCCCCTACAATCAGAGTTTATCCTTTCAGAATACGTCCATAATGATTCCACTTATTTTACAGTGCTTTTGTACGTGGGAGGATTTCCATGTAACATATAATATTAATTTCATTTCGTTAAGTACAACTGCAGCACTCTTCTCATCTATGATACACAGAGCATTGAATGCATGGCCAGTTAATGGAACACAAAATTCTATCAGTCTATCAGTCTTGCTTTGTCCATTTGTTACTTGTTTCATCTCATACATAGGTTAAAGAATACTATGGGGGAAGCAGAGTTTGAAATACTCCATTTATTCTGTGTTTCTGAAGTACCCAGAAAATGGCATATTTGGTATTGCAATATCAGGAATAACCTTGTTAGACTCTGTAGGATTTTGATTGCGTGTGAGGGCATTAGGCTTTGGAAGAAAAAAGGTATTTTTTCAGCAACTGGCTTGGACTATCATAACATTGCTGTTCATGTTCAATATCTTGTGGATTCATACAAGAAGTTATTGGAGTTTTTTCCTCAGTACGATGATTCCTACCCAAATAGGCTGTTGATCACATAGTATCACATAATGTGCTGGAGAAGAACTTGCTCTTCAAAGGACATCTTCTGCAGTTGTTTTTTTTGCCTTTACCATATTGTTGAACTTTCAGTGAGATTGTTTGCTTATATTTCTTTCAAGAGGGTATCCAACCATTATTTTCAGTTTCACTTTCTTCTTGTTTTTCCACCTTCTTGCAGAAACATTAGTGTCGTGTTTATGGAGAGCATGGTGATTCCATAAGGACACAGAAAAACATTCTTCATTTTAAAAAAATGTACAATCTTGAGGGTGTGAGGAACCACACAACTTGGTAGCACTGAGGGGAAAGAGATCCCTGCCATTAGATCGGTTTATGCTTAAAATGCTTGCAAAATCTGGAAATGTTGTCCATTGCTTGCAGACTTTAACCATGTCTGACTTCAGAAGTAGTTTGTAATAGTTTATAACCACAGACATTATAATTTGAGGGTTACTGTTTTCTGGAAAACCTCTAACATTACAGTCTGTGTTTGCATTTCCTAGATAAAATGTAGTACTGCCACCTGATTCTTTGTGGGGAAAAAAAGAATTTTCCTATGAAACTGCAAACCATCATATGGCTTTTTAAAATACTGACAGGAGTTCTTGGATATATACAGTACACTGTGTTTTCTTTCTGTCCTCCTGCAGATATATATATTGTGATCATGTGGTTGTGATTCCTTATATATGATTGAGTATGATTTGTCAATTGAGGACTTGGAATTCTAATCTTCTAACTGGTGTCAAGCACATGCATGTAATGTCCTGTAAATAAGCTAACTTTGTGAATATAATGTAGTACTCCAGCCTCTAATCAGATATTTAAAAGAAAAAAAGGGGGCGGGGGGAGAGATATGAAAAGAATTGTACGTCAAGTGCAATTTGTGGAGCGTTCTTCCTCAGCTTCCTGTGGGAGACAGGGCTTTCCCATTTCCTTGAATATGTTAAAATAACACTAAGAGCCTCAAATAATGCTCTACCCTTTTAGCTAAAGATTAAATAAGGGCCAATTTCTAGCTTTGCAGCCAAAATCTAAATTAGGATAAAATCTAAAGGTAGCATGACATGAAGAGCAAAGAAAGAGATGAAGGCAAAGTAAGCTCATACACTGGCAGGATGTACATGCAGTTAAGACTTTGTTAAATATTAGTAATAAGGAATGTCAGAATTTAAATGATCTTCATATCCATTGATAATTTACTGTAATGACTGACAGAAACAGAGTGAAGACAGATGGTGACTTTGAGGAGAGCACTTTGTGAAAGGTCATACAGAAGAAGGAATGAAGATTCTCTTCATAGAAGGAAAAATTAATATCACTGATTAATTCGAAGAATAGGGCAAAAATACGTGACTGTATTGGCTAAGGGACTGGGTATTGTACGATGTTTGCTCTTTGAAGCATCTGAAAACTGGATGGAAAATATAAGAGCTTTCTTCCGAGTTCATTGATACCACAGCAAAGCTGTCTTTTGATAATCTTGAGTGGTCTGTCATTGTTACACAGAGGTCTGTGTTTTGACCTGTGACTAGAGGACAGTGCAAATTAAATCAACCAGTCCACTAGTGGTGTTAGTGGTAGTAGTATCCGTTTTTTAAGACTTAAGCGTGGGGAAAAAAAAACCCTGTGTGTTTTCTTGTACTGTTTCATTTCTTCTGAATTTAGCAAGCAGGATAATGTTTAAACTCAGTTGAGAAACAGACATTCAAATCACAGAGAAATAGAGCCATATGATTCATCCTA
>NW_010168415.1:5513-5746 GCF_000695765.1 Mesitornis unicolor
AAAATAAGAGGAGGAATCTGGTAAATACAGATGTTGGGATGAAGCCCACTTAAGTGTGAGTCTGTCTACAGTCATAGGAGATTTTCCAGTCTGGTGGCTACGTGATCTGTCTGGTGCATTAGCATTGTCATGGCAGGCTGTGACTGTTGAGATAATTTTCAAATTATAAGTATAGTTAATATGTATCTGAAGTAGATTTTCATTCTGATTTCATTATGTACCCTATATTAATT
>NW_010168416.1:0-23310 GCF_000695765.1 Mesitornis unicolor
CTTCTTCTTGGCTAGGTGGTCTGTAATAGACGCACACAACATCAGCCTTACTACCTATTCCCCTGAGTTTCACCCACAAGCACTCGGTCCTACCGTCACCCTCAAGCTCCAGCTCGAGGGTTTCAAAACATTCTCTAACATACAGAGCTACACCCCCGCCTCTCTTGCCTTTCCTATCCCTTCTGAACAGCCTATATCCACCCATAGTGGCACTCCAGTTATGTGAGTCATCCCACCATGTTTCAGTGAGCGCAATTAAATCGTAGTCCCCTTGTCTCACAATGGCCACTAGCTCCTCCTGCTTATTGCCCATACTTCGTGCATTGGTGTATATGCACTTCAGGTGGGCTGTTTTCCTCACTGCATTCTTTATGGGGATAATTATACCATATCACATTCTAGTACTTTGATTAATATAACTGTACATGTTCTCTTCATCTTATTTTAATACTACTAAGCACTTAATTTTGGTGGCATCTCCTGGCAGTTAATTCCTCAAGTCAGTACTATTTTCTAAAAATAATAATTATGTATCATCCTGATGTGTTTACATCTGCTGCATTCAGAAGGCCCTAAAGCATCTCAGACAGGTCAAATAGTGGCATTAAATTCACTTTCCTTCTCTCACTTAATGTGTTATCAGTCATCAGACAGTCCAAGTCTGACAACCCCCAATTTTTTTTTCCCTAATAACTTGACTGGTATGCCTGGACTGATATCTCTGGAATGCAGTTTTATATATTAGAAAAATTAATTGCTTTGCAATTCAAGGTAATTCTAGGTTGTGTTTTGAAATAGAGCTTGGTACGTTTGCAGGTGGAGTATAATACATTGTATGATTCAATGGAATAAAGCTATTTACACTTGCTGAAGGTATGTTAAGTGTTTGCTTTTCAGTTTTGGCATTCCTTGCTTTTATGTAGGAATATGATTTCTTTTAACACCATACTTTGTCACATCTATAATGCCATAAAAACAATTCAGATTTGTCATTGTTTAATCAAATTATATTAATATGATGTGAAGACTTTTATCCTAATAGTGGTAAACGGGCAATACCTTGAAAACAACAAGAGGTTCCTTAGAGAGCAATACCACAACTCCTGTTGCTAGGATACCATTTTTATTTCTTTTCCATCAAAATGATTAAACCATTTTATGTCTGGCTTCAAAAGTGGCTGGTAAGATGGGAGTGGAAGGAAAGGCATTTTAAAAATCTCACCTCTTCTCCCTCCCTCTTTCCAATGTGAGCAATGTGAAGAGCAGAGAGTTAATATGATTCAGTGGGATTTGGGGGAATATATGAATAAATGATCTAAGAGCAGTAGAGTCTCTTTGTGGGTGCGATATGTGAAGCAGGGATGGGTATTTGGGTGAGCACACAGCAGAGCCATGGGACCTCCCTGACTTCCATGGGGCTTCCTCTCACGGCCCCTCTTATGCCACCTCCTTGTCACACCTGCTCCTTCCCCTGAGGTACTCCAGGTATTTCTAGAAGCTCCTTTTCACCTGCGTTTTGAGGCTCTCTGATTCTTCATTTTCAACCTGCTCTGTCTCCTCAGCCCAGGTTCCCCCATAGGACAGGTAGGCAGCAGCCATGGTGGTTGTGAGTCCTCACAGTTTGGAGGGAGGAGGAGCTGGGACTGCCAGGGGGTTGAGGTTTGGGCCTGTGTTTCAGGCAAGCCCCAGCCGCCCAATGAAGAGGAGTGTAGATTACACCAAGTCCTGGTTTAGACTAGAAGAAGAGAGGGAGAAGATGGCTCCCCATGGGGCAGCCGAGTGGGAGATGAGGAAAGGCCTCATGGCCTTTTGTTTACTCCCTCGCTTATCAGCCTTCTCCCCAGTGAGCTGCCAGGTCTTAGGTCTTTCTTCATATCAGGAGTTTGCTTGCCCTGCTTCTCTGAAAGGGGCTTCTCTGGGAGTGGGTGGACAGCTAGGTACTGTTTGGCACCTGAATTGGAAAAAACCCTGAGAATCCAGGTGTTGCTTATTAACTCTTCAAGTTATCAAGTAGGCATCTATTAGGTGTCCTTGCCAAGGAGGAAAAGCAAAAAGCACAAGTATAACCCTATGAAGTTGAGTAAAGGTTTTGTTTTATATTCTCTTCCCCACCTCTCATCTCAAGTACTTCACACAGAAATGGCTGCTCTCCATGTTCTCTCCTGCTAGGAATGGATGTTTTTTTGAGTGAATGATGAAGTCTTGTATAAGCAAAAGCCTTAGTTTTCTCCCTCCCACACCCACAGAAAAAGGATGCCTAGTCTATTTTGGTCCAGACAATGCCTTCAGCTTAAAGAGCCCTAGATGTTTTGGTCTAAGGAGCACACCTGACCCTATAGCTGTCCATGACCACTGTAAACAGGCTGCCAAGGCACTCCACGGTGAATTTGGGCATCTCTACATGAAGAAACTGGACATGGGCAGTGTGAGTGGCTGTGCAGGCTGCCTCTCTTGCCTCTTGTTTCCTGGGCCACTGGCCTCAGTCAAGAGTCATTTCACAGGTTAGTGGGGCCTTAGTGTGAGAGGTGACAGGGCTAATACTTTATATTTTTGTTCTCTGGGCTTTTATATTTAGGCTGGGCCAGGGGGCTGGGAGTCATGTTCATGGGTTTTTAAGGTATTAACTAATTTGTGATATTCAAATGTATATACTAGGTTCTGATGTTTCTCTTGCCAGCCCCTTTTTCCCTATGTTTCCTATATGTCTGTTCATAAGGGATTTTTAGTTTGAGAATAGGATTTCTTTCTTTTCAAACTTCTGAAAATACTCAAGTCTTCAGAGACATGGAGAGGGAGATTATTGCAGGGAGACCTGTGGTCTCCTTGGATTATATTTTCCCTTTTTTTTGAGTAACACTTGACCCTTAAATCTGTGCAGCTCCAAAAGGGTTCTATCTCAGTATTAGCAGAGAAACTTGGTTTTAGGATTTAAATGCAGCTAAAACCAGTATACCCATGTTATGGGAAGTAGAAAGGCAAAGCATTATCCCAGTCCAGCTCATATAAACTGTCATTTTATGAGAATAGGGAAAGGATGCGTGTTTTGTTTCAGTCAGTGCTGAAGACTGGTGGTTAATTCAGAGTTGAGGAGTTCCTGTTTACCTGTTTTCAACAGGCTCTGGGTATGATTCTGCATAATTCTGTATCAGATTATAGGAGGGGCTGCTTCTTCTGTAACTCAGGTAGATTCTGAAAAAAGCAGTCCTGTAAATCACATTCTGGGGCATAAACCACTTAGCAATGGTATGTGTTTATTTCCCAAGTTAATGCATTTCAGAAGTTACTGTGTGCCACAGGGATCTTTTTCTGACTAATCATATATCATTCTTGTTAATATCAACATGGCTTAAGTGGGCACCCCAGGAGAGAATCTGACTTTAATTCTGTTAGTTGCAGTTGTACTGATTGCTGTTGCAGCTTATAAACAGGTTCCTCTGCAATTTGTGTTGCTATGGATTTTTCCTTGTATTTACTGAGAAGAGATAGGTGATTTATTTGACTGGTGTCCCAGCAGATTCCATCCTGCTGTGTTTAGATTTTTTGGGGGAGGGTTGATTCCAATCTCTTTTGAATGATGACAAATTGTCTTCTTGGTTTCCAAATTGTTTAATGATCTTTGTGCTTGTTAGGAGTTATATATATAGGAATTAACTAAAGTAAGATCTCTCTTTGTGGACACCATGGAACAGGTTCCAGGGGGAAGAGCAATGCATATAAATATAAAAATCTGATGCACACAGGGGAAAAAAAGATGGAACATCTTGAAGCCAGCCTTAGCTTCACTCCTGAAGAAGTGGAGACAGCTGTTTGGGCAAGGAACAACATAACTAACCTGCTAGGTCCTGGCCATTGGAAATTCGTGTGTGTGTATGCTGGTCTGCTTCAGCTGTCATGAAGCTCTTGGAAAATAAACTAATAAACCATTAAAACTTCAGTGATGTAAATAATCATCATCCTTCTTTCACAAATGAGTAAATAAAGATAGTAAATAAATAGCTGGTCTGAAGCCACAGGGAGAATTCAGTAGTTCCAGAAACAGAAAACCAGTTTCCATGTTTATATATTCCCTTTTAGGGCTTCTACCCCACTCTACCTTTTGGTTCAGATTACAGATTAGTTTGCTTCCAGGTAGCACATTTAGCTGAGATTCATGGAAAAACTTCACAAGACAACAGAATAATGTATATATTGTACAGTGTAACACAGCATAGAGATCCCTGAGCTGGATCCAGAAAAAGCAGCGGAACTAGCACATCAGCAAGAAAGAATTTATTAGTAGAGGAAAGACTCAAATAATTGTTCCTGCAGAGGTCAGTTTTTAGGCCATGACAGCATCAACTGTCTCATTTGCAACACAAGTGCCTTCCTACTTCACTCTAATACCTGCTACAGGCAGTAAGTAACTAACTTCATGGGATATAAAAAGAAAATATAGGACATAAGTGGAATATAAATTTTATTATGAAATAGTGGTAAAAGGAAAATTGTGTTTGCATGGTATGTTTGCTTTTAGTCTTGCAAGTATTCCACACAATTAAAAGACATTTTTAACTGCTCTGCTTCATGAATACTTCCAGAGTAGGACTTGTTCTGCACAAGTTCTTATTCTGGTCTGCTGTTAACTTTTGTTTGTCTTCTCACAACTGCCATCTCACTTCTCTGCTATTTGAGACTGGATGATGGGCTTCATTTTCCCTTCCAATATGCAAAAATTTTCAAAGGACATGGATTGAAAGATTGAGGATGTATAGAGCTGTGCTCTGTCTAAACAAGCCCTAGGCCTATAAGCTGGCAAGTTAATTGTATTCTGTCATGTAGACAGTACATCTACTGTACTGTCTTCTGTCTTTGGTTTCTCTGAAGGAGGAAAAATGGCAGGACAACTGCTTATCATGGCAATTTGTAGTCATTTAAAACAAACATCCTTCCAGAATACATATACAGTTGTGGCAGTGGCAGCTTTTGATTAAAAAATATCAAGGGATGAGTTTTGGCCAAAATTTTCAAACAAATTGGGTCAAGCAAGGGGCAACAGGAGAATGCAGACTCTGGCTTTACTTAGGTTGATGCATTTAAGACTTCACCGAGCCTGGTACAGAATGACAGTAACTACAGAAACTTTAAGCTTTTTAAAGCTTAACAGTGTTCTTATATTCTCTGGTGCATTAGCTATTAACACTGTTTCATGTTGCCAGCAGAATGTTTTGTGTGCTTGTGTGTAGCAGAATAATTGCAATATAACTGGTAGTAATTTGAGTCTGTTTTCAGTTTTATTTTTTTCAGAGAAATTCCTTAATGATTGAAGGTGCTTCTGCTTATTTCCCAAGAAACAGGGAACAAATGGTCCGTGATGTGTTTGGTCTGTAAAATCAATTCCATATGAAAATATTTTTCTTGGGATGTGTTTAAATATTTTGGAGATGCTAGATGCCTCACAAACTAAATAGAACTGGTAAAAACCTTTTTTATGAAAATTTCTTCCTAGAGGAGAAGGATTTTCAGCAGCAAGAAACTAGTCTGTGAATTAGTGTTGTGTACCAACTTTGAGAATATTTCCAAAATTAAAAAGAAACAAAGGAAAAAGAGAAAAAGAGAAAAAACATGTTGGCAGTTTCTATATTAACCTTCTAACTATCTTTTCTGTTTTGAAATTATTCTTCAGATTATTTTTTTCTTTTTAAATTATTTTAGAGATAAAAGTTCAATTGATATATTCTCTAAAATAAAAAATCCATTTTAGAGAATTGCTGTTGAAATTAAAAAAGAATTATGGGTTCTCTAGTCTGTTCTTGTATGTTCATCTTTTTTTAGACTTATCCTACTGATTCCTTATATTACATACTTTTTTTTCCCTTTTTTTGTTTTCTTCCCAGTCATTTTTATTTCAGCATGAAATAATCCTTCACTTTCTGCTCCAACCTAAATCTGTCAAATTCAGAAAGAAAAAAACCCAGCCCCTTACTTTTCTTTCCTGTTGATAGTCAAAAAGTAGAGTTACAACCTCCTACTTAGAAGTAGCCTATTTAAAGCAATGGTCTGCAAATTTTTGAGTTAATTACTATGAGAGATCTGTGGTGAAAGAAACATTCTGGAATTCAGTTATAAACACTTTTTATAAATTAAATATTAACTAAGTCTATCAGCAGTGTGGGAGGTGGTTCTGCTGGACAAACCTTTCCAGATTCTGTATTTTGCTAGTAGGATTCAAAGAAGTGGTATTGCGAAAGATACTGAAGTTCTGAAACAGTGCTTAAGTCTATTTGTTTCATAGTTCACCAAATGTTAGTTGAAACTCTTACTGACTGAAAGAAAGAAAATAAAACTTTAATATTATTTAATAATATTTATTGTCTTTCTAGCCTCTGGAGTTTTGAACGATACTTGGAGAAATAGGAAGGTAATGATTAAATGCTTTCCAAAGGTGCAGAGTTAGATCAGTGCCCCAGTACCTGCTGAATTCTGTAATAGTAAACATGACAGACAAGTTGGTTTAAAATGGGTACTGGAAAATGAGAAATTCACAGAGGTTCTTTGATATCATATGCTAGTTATAAAATTGAATAAAAACTTCTGTATGGTGTCTTTAATCTCTTTAGCGTTTGGAAGATTCCAACAAAAGCCAATCAGAAAACCCACAACATCTTTCCACTAGTAAGTGTCTCTTAATCACTGCATTGCAATGGTAATTTTACCTCAGGAATGGTAGATCATTTTGTCATCTTGCACAGTTTGTACTTTTGAATTACTTATTGCAACTGAGAGCTGGTGAATTTTATCTGTGTCTGTCTTTCTCACCCTAGAAAGTGTACTATCTTATAGTGCTTTAAGGCTGCTAAGGCCTGTCATGCAAAGTTCTGCATTCACAAATCTAATCATTTTGCATGTTAGTGATGACAGCATAACTTATGTAGCTTTTGTACAAAAACCATAACTTTTGTAGCTGAAAATTTGGATTTTATTACATAAACACAATTGAAAACAAAATGCTTGTTGGGAGGAATGTAAAAGAAGTAGTTAAAGCAGAATGCAAAATTTTAACTGTAGAAATGGTATACCAGAACTCAGCTGCAGGCAAATATGAGGAAGATAGACATGAACAGGAAAAGGTATGCTTTGAGCTTCATAACATTCTTCTGATTTGAAAAAGAACTCATTTTTCCATCCTACGTCTTGTTCTGTTTTCATATACAAAGTAACCTTTCCTGCTTCAGGAAAATTCTGTGGGAGAGGACCTTTCACTGGTACAGAATCAGCATAGTGACCTCCCTGTCTGCTTTCATTTATGCTCTAGAAAACAGACATTTATAAAAAGCATCTAGTTCTTAAGCATTCATCAATGCATGTTTGTTAGAAGTAATATTTCAACAGATCTGAGGAAGGGCTATAACATCTGAGAATGTGTCTGCTTTTTCACCTGTACTCACTATCGACGATATATTGCCTATCCTTACAAATTGTGCTTCTGTTTTATCTCCAGACATCAACGGTAATGTCAGCAGGATACAAGACCATCTTTGGAACCACAAATTTCTAGGAACTGAAATGATTTCTGTCACTGAAATGACAATGAGCATTCTAGTGCATCAAATGAAACACAGAACAGTTTGACTTTTATGCTTTTGAGAGGTCAAACCAAGTTGTCACGAAATAAAATCCTTACTTTGGAAAAAGGAAGATTAGTATGGCCCAAGTCCCTCATCGTTGAAAATATTTTCAGTACCTCCTAACAAGCCACCCCCATCCCACAAGAGAATTGTTCTGTCTGCTTCCACAGCCCTACAGCTTCTAGTGGCAGGGAAATTACACTTATACCTTCCTGCTCTGTCTTTTTTCTGTCCCCTCCTTTCTGGTACGCATTTCAATTTTTCCCTTCTAATCTGCAGGAGGGAATATATTCCCTCATGTTATTTAATTCCCTCTAATGGGAATTATTGGTGTGGTACTCCACCAGACAGAGATTCAAATTGGAAATTCAGTTTAGAGATTGGTTAGCTGCCATGTGAAGGGTGAAGGATAAAGAGGTCTCTTCCAATTCCATTCTGATATCAAAAAAACGCATTTCCTGTTTATTAACTTGTCAGTGAATGCTACCTGCTGGTTGGCAAAGCACTGCGAAGTAAAAATATATGTTTATATAGAAACTCACATAGGAGCAGTATTTGAAATCAATGCTTTTATTATTTTGTTAGGGAAACAAACACTAGATAAAAATCTGTTGCTATGCTCATGATCTCCCCAGTGCTAGCAGAGTCATGGATAACTTCCAGTCCTTGTAGACCAGTCATGCAGTGTTCAATTAATTCCTTTGTGATGGAAAACTTTAGCAGAGATTATTTTAATACTACACTGTAATATTAACGTAACTAATAACAATGGCTTAACTTCATAGCAATATGGATATTTGGAATAGAATTATGGAAAGAGTTAAGAGAGTAATATTTTGGAGAAAAACTTGAAAGGAACAAGAATTAAATGTTTGAGTTGGATAGAAGTGTGAGAGGCAACTTTGCCTTTAAACATCCTAACTGTCAAGATTCATAAGTACCATTGTTTCTGCATTAATTGCCAAATATGTGTGTGTAAGTGGTTTTCGGACTTTGGATATCACAATAAGGAAGAAATTCCAATTGTATCTAATACTGTTCAGAATAATGCTTTAAAATAAAAAAAAAAAACCTTTCGCCTGGAAACCAAGCCGTATGAAAGAACTCAACATCTCTCAAGTTGTTTCCTAATGTTCCTATAGGAAAAAATAAAAAGCTGCCTACAGATTGAATATTATGAAGATTGTGGCTTTTCTGGGGGACAAAGAACTACACTGATCTCTTATCAGAATATTTCAGCAGCTTTTCTTACCATTACGGTGTTAAGTATCATACCCAAGGACTGACGTTATGCTCTCTATCTAGGAAGTGATGAATAATTTGTTCAATAAATGTATTCCCCCTTCACCATCTGGAAATTGTCTGAAATACAATAACCTTAAATTTATTCACTTATAAAAATCCATTGATTTCTCCAGCAAATAATTCTTGCACTGTAGTTCAATTGTGTAAATTTATTAGGACTACCGTTTGCAAGTCTGACTTCTGTGGTTCATTAAGCAAATCACCGGATGTTTCTGTTCATGTCTAAAATAGGAGCCTGTACAGAGAGGGTCAAATTCTGCACCCTTTCTGCCTGGTGGTTATAGGAGAGTAGCTTTAGACCTTCCAAAACTGTTGCTAAATTTGTAGAACTAGGCTCATTCAAGACTTTAACATTGCCATTTTTAGACTATGTGGAATGCTTCAGAGGACTTTGCCTTCATGGCCTATTTCCTTTCTTACATTGGTCCTGCAGTAAAGAGAAAGAGAAAGAAGCTGAAAGTGTCCACATTTGCTGCTTTTCATTAAAAACTAATGTTGCTGCCAATGACTTCCCTCTTAACCTTCATTCTTGTGCCATTATTAAATGTGAATATTCTTTGAATGCTCTTGTGAGGATTTTCACTTGTGCCTAACTGGGGTGGTTATTCATGTATAAAATGAAGTTGTAGCCTAACTACAAGTCTCTCTGGGAAGTTAGCTTGCTGCTGAAGAAAATGCTAAAGCACACTGTTAGTGTTAACTTCCTTCCAGTTTTGACTATGCAGATGATGTTGAGGACAAATGAACAAGTTTATTTGATTTTGTTAAATTTCATGGAGGATGGCCTTCCTTTTTACCTGTTTTAATTGATAAATTTTCTTTTCTCTTTCATTAGTGCTGATGCAATTGATATTTCTCTTGTGTATAATGTAACTGTGTATAAACACTACTTTTTAAAATGAAATTGCCTTTTTTTCTCCTTTTTATTTATCTTGTTTTCACTATGTCGTTTGTAGGAAAATGAAATAAACAGGTGCTCATTAATGCA
This sequence comes from Mesitornis unicolor, assembly GCF_000695765.1. Lineage (NCBI taxonomy): Eukaryota > Metazoa > Chordata > Aves > Mesitornithiformes > Mesitornithidae > Mesitornis > Mesitornis unicolor. The sequence goes on from NW_010168416.1 coordinate 9,898, forward strand.
AAATTAGTCTCTAGTGCAGAGATTTCACAGAATATTAGAATACTGAGCTATTGATATTCATGATGGCGAAGGCCTTCACTTCACAGTATGTTGATTTTTAACTGTCATGTAGAATTTTGACAGACAGCAATCTGTAAAACAATATCCCTCTAAAACTACAGTATATTGATTTATCCACTGATAACACAAAGTATAATATATAGGTAAATATTTTGTTTTACTAACAAGCACCAATAAACAGACACTTTTTCATAAAATAGAGAAGGTAAACAAACTCTCAAGGTGATTAATGTTATTATAGCTGGTAGAAATTATCACAGGGCTGATGCAAGCTCAATGAAAACAGTATAAATCACATTTCTTGTGTCTGAGTTAAATCTAAACATCCCATTGCTGTTTGAAACATTTATCTTATTCATATCCTTTAAGGTCACTATGCACTTATTTAAAATTTCAGCTGGATTTGTATCTGTTCTGTGCTTCCTCTCAATAATGGCAATGAGGCTTAATACATCTAGCAAATTATTTATGTTGGGAAAAATCTGTTTAAAACCACAAATTGTTTGTCTTGTTTTTTATTTTTTTCAAGTTTCTTTGGAAATTGACATTAAAATTGTAAACCTTTAGAAACTACAGCTTGCATGCAATTACATATGATCCAAATCAATCAACAGTGGCTCATGGAAACACGTATACATATTAGACCAGACTAATCTGAGTTTTTAAGTGTTCTTAGCTATTTATGCAACTGTTGTAGCACAAGTATTTTAAGTAAAATGTTTAAATGAGGTTTATGTTTAGGCACAAATATGAGTAACATAATTTTAATAAAATACATTATCAGTCTTTTTAGAGTTAAGGTGTTTATTAATTGGTGGAGATTCAATATATTTTTAATTGAATGTGTGTATTTTTTGCTGTTTTTCTGATGAGCTGTATGTGGAATAGACTCTGCTTTCTGCTCTGTAGTATTTTTTAAATGTAGATTTTTTAAACATAGTCTCATTCTCATATTTTACTTATGAAGTATTTTTATATTGGTAAATTTGTAGATAAATGATACAGCTATGTTCAAAGAGTGATCCTGTCATCAATAAGTCCCTGCTGGCTCTGTGTAGGCCAAGTCATCATATAGGTTCACCACAGTAACAAACCATAACAAACCTTCCCACTCAGGATAATAAGTAAGAGTGGATTCCAGCTGTTTTTGGAAGAATTTGTATCAGTGTTAGTTTTTGTTACAATCCTATGTGCTTTGAATGGAAAGCAATATGAACAGAACTTTATTTATTCAGAATATCAAATGAAGGTGGCAGAGCATGAGACTTATTTGGAACTAGAAGATGCATCTATAGTGCTTATCTTGGCAAGAATGATCAGCAGCGTTTGGTTTGGCATGGCCTCGAGTGTTTGCTTTCCATGCAAGATTGATCTACAGCAAATATCAGAAAAAGAAATAGAAGTTGGATGTACGTAAATGCTGACAATAGTATATAAGTTTCTAAAATATACCCTTATTTTTGTGTACTCTCAGCACATATTTCAGCTTATGACATCAAGAATATGTGAATTATAGAAAGAAAGACTTTTTAATAGGTCTGCCCTGCAGGGTGCTTTCTTCAGCTATATGAGTACCTCGGTTTGTTACCATTCCAGCTTCAGAACTTGCCATTCATATTAGTAATAATAACAACAAATGCCTCAATGTGCATTTAATTAAAGTAGACCTCTACTGAAAATGCAATGGCCAATAATGTTTGATTTGCCTTTCTAATTTTTTAGTTTTGCCACCTTAATTTGTAAATTATAGGTTTGTCCTTCACAAAAGGTGTTTGTAATAAAAAAGCTAAATGATTCTGTAGAGCTGATAGCACTTTTTTTCCTTAAAACAATGCATGTCTAAAAATGACCATGCTTGCATGACTTTCCTGCAGGTAGCTCTTTATGTTGAGAAAGGGAAAGAAAAAATTTTCTTGCATTAACTAACCTAAGTACTGACAAATCAAATACTGGGCAAAAAATGTTTTGTTTTGGAACTTAAGGAAGGGTACCAAGGGAGAACATTGTTGTTTGAGTTGATAGCACAAATCACTCATTTTAGCAGGATTAATTTTTTTGCAGGATCATTTGCCTGAAAAGAAAGGAAAGTGGGCTAGATTATTAACAGTGGTAAATGTTAGTGTACTTTCTGGGCACTGTAATTCTTAATAATGATTTTTTATTGCCCACACAACACCTGCAGAAATATGTAGGAACTTCTGAATAGACAGTGTCTCTAAGGGTCACTCATTTTGTAGATGTATCTGACCATGTTTCTCAGCCCAGAATCACAGACATAGGAGCTGAAGAGACCAGGAAGAAAGGATGCCCATATAAATCTGATTTGATTATTCAGTGGTTAGTGTAGCAGAGTGCAAGAGATTCTGGTTTGTTTCTTTCCTCTGTGGATTATTTAAAAGCAGTTTACCTTTCTTCTAGTCTCAAAGCTGTTGCACTGGATTCATGGAGGTTTAACTCTCTCCGTCATTGTTACTGAACATATTCCCCTTCATGTAACAAAACAAAGACAAACCCTTCTGGTCCCAGTGAATGTTTTTATCACATGAAACTAAATCTGTTTTAAATGTATTGCTCTTGAACTTGCAGCTCTGAGCATTGCAATGTCTGGACAGACTAACTGGTACAGCATCGATATAGTTGCATTGATGTCGTACTCATTAATGCCCAGAAGCAAGGTTAACTAGCCTAACTGAAATGCTATGCCTGTGGGGAGCGTGGTTCTAAAATGCTTGCTGCTTATGAGGCCAGAACTAGCTTGGGTTTGAGTGCAAAGCACTGTTTTATTCCCTGAAATAGAATCTGAGCTTCAATCTTCAAAATAAAATGAGGAAAAGGGAAAATTATTAAGCAGTTGGAGTTGAACAACCCCTTTATCTTTTGTATGGAATCCAAGTATTCAGTAGAAATAGGATTTTAACTAAAAGGTGATATGCTTTTTTTAAAATCTTGCAGAAATTTTGCAATTATGAGATCATGTTCTATTATGACTATTTAGTATTTATTATTGTTTTAATCATTTTTGAAAGATGTTTCTTCCTTTCAATACTAAAGAAGTATTTTACTTCTTTACTTTCTTCTTCACTAAAGTATCGAATTTGCCAGCTACAGAATTCATGTTTGACAAGGTTGCTTTGAATACTTCATGACTATTATTGTGGTCACTCTTTAAAGTGTCAAGTATCATGTAGTAAGGAAGACTCTGGCTAACATATTCTTTGTAATTTTTAACTAAAATAATTAGCTTAATGTACTGAAAGAAAAAAAAAGCTTTATTTCATAGTTCTAATCTCTAACTCATTTAAATTTAACAAATAAAATCTCACTTTATGGATTTAAATTTTGATGTCTTTCACTTCCCAAACAGTGAAATATTTTACACATCTTTAGTTTCGTGTATGTGACACAGATTTTCCTACTTGTCTTTTTCAAAGCCTTGCTTCTCAGACTGGCATGCTTGATAAAGATTTAAGACTTTAGTTTAAAATAAGAATTATTGTTAAAATAAAGTCTTTATAATGCAGTATAGGTAATAAAAATAATATGAAATTATGAATCCCTATCCATTTTACTCTGGAATCAGTGATGGATTTTTTTGTTTTTTCTTGAGTAGGCAAATACATTTGTTTCTGACTGAATGCATGTAAACTCTTTGTTCAGTGTGCAGGCTTCATGGCTATGTTTCATTACATGCACTTCACTTTTGGATTAAAAGGGTTTTTATCCCTTGGATAGTGCAATAAACTGCATGACATAGCATGTACCTGAATTGGTCTTTGAATAATTCCAAGGGGTTATGGGGTCTGCGTGTAGCTTAAGGATATTTTGAAAATTTTACAGTAGATGGTAAAGAAGAAAGAATCTTATTCATCAGTTGGACAACTTATTACTTTGATGCTAGATTTGGTTCTTTAAACAATCATTTACCCTGACATGTGAGTAAAAGAAAAATGAGCTTTTCAGAAACTTAGAGTACCATTGTTTCTACTTCTAATAATGTCATCTTTTTCTTTTTTTTTTAAATACAGCAAATGCCTTTTTTGCAAAGTCAAATTACGCCATTCTAATTTACTTCTGTAATCTCTTTTCCTCTTCTTCCTTAAATGAATATTTTAAGAAAACAATGTTGTTGGGTTTGTTTTGTTTTCTATTTCTACTAGAAGCTTGGTTGAGATAATACTGCAGCATCATATTTAGCCAGATTTTTATCCATAGCTGGTGATGAAATTTTTCTGTACAAATTACAGATTGATTTAGAAGTCTTTGGACCATAGTAATCTAAAGTTTGGAAACTATAAGGTAAGATAGAAGCTATTAGCTTGGTAGACTATGCAAATAAGGTTATGTAATAGTAATATGAAGATAACTAGGATTTGCAAATTAACAAAACACAGAGGAATGGATTTTCAAACAAAAAGCTGATACTGACTGTATTTTTGGAGGCAAGAGTACTAATAACTTGGGAATCTGGTAATTTGTTTGGATGTAGTATATTGTTAACAAATGTAACTCTAAATAGTCGAACTTGACCCATCTTAGACTGGCTTTCAGTATTCAAGGGACACTTCAAACTTTGAGACTCACAGTGTGAGGAGGAGCAAGGATACAAGAGGAAATAACTGTGTAAAATCTGCTCTGTGGCCTGAGGATGTGAAATCCATCAGAATTGAGCAGTGAGCCTGCTGTAACCTTGTTCAGGGAAGCAAGGACTTACGGTGGGAGACTACAGGAGAAGGCAATATTCATGGGATCTTTCCAATTGCTATGAAGTTTTGGGTCCAGTGAGGCATAGGTCCTCAACAGTTAAACTCATATTTCCATTCCTTTCTTCTCTTTTATCTTCCAGTTTCTCACACCTGCTTGCTTGCTTTCTCTGTGTTGTGCAGAAGAGTGACAGAGGACAGAAAGGACTTATACTCATGCATGGGTGTGCTATTACTAACGCATTTGCTGAAAAAAACCAAATGTATTTCACTTTTGTTCACAAAATGTACAAGTGAGCATATTCAGACTGGACTGCTTATTTATGTAGGTTTTGCAGACCACAGTTACGTGATCATTGTTACAAACTCCAGAACTTTTATAGATCAGCATTCATGGTGTCCAGGGAGTCCCTGTGTCTTCTAAATAAGTTAAGTGTTCTCTCCAATAAGGTTCAGAAGTTTCTATGAATAATGAGCTTGTAGGCTGCAAGAAGAAAAACAAATTTTCCAGAATAATATTGCAGCTCTGTACAGATGTTCACTCGGGGAAGGTCGGGTGAGAGGGAATTGTGTGGGAGGCATCTGTCAGGGAAAACAAAGATTTCCCATGAGACCAAGATCAACTTAACTGTAACACAATGGCTTTTTGTAGAGAAAACTACTAGATTAATACCACATTAATTAATGTAAATTTTATCCAGTCTAAATTAGTATTTGCCTGTTGAACGTTGATATAGTTCAAATAGCATGTCTTGCTACTGTGAATCAGTAATCTTATACTGTCTGTTATACAGTTTTGAATGTAGAGGTGTTTTGTTTGTTTGCTTTTGGGTTTTTTGTTTGTTTTTTGTTTTCTTTTTTTCTATGTTGCTTTGGCTCAAAGTCAAATTAAATACACGAAATATAACTACAGCAATGGGGCAAAATACCTGCTTGGTATGTGCACATTGCATAGCATCTGAGGACATGCAACCTAGCTGATATTCTTTCTGTACTCACCTTGTTCTACTGATTCCAGTTCCTCCTTGTGTCTTCCTCCCTCTTCTCCCTTGCATCATACCACCGCATGATGGAAAAAACCTAATTTTCACCATCATCTACCATATCAGGAAAATGAACCAGAGCTGGATCTCAGGGTTAACTTTCTTCCCCATCAGTCTCATAGGTGCTGCCTGTATTAGCCAGAATACTCATCTGTAAAGCAAATAATTGTCCACATAGACCCAACACATCTGAATGCCTTTACAGAGCATATCTGTAGAGTATTTGGATTATTCTAAATGTTGAAGATGCCTCAAAAATAGTAGTACTTTACTGATCCACATAAATGGGAGGCTTTTCAAAGATTTACATCAGCAATGGGTAGTAAGGAGTCCTCTTGTCCCTCCAGCCTAGAGCAAAACAGTTGAATGTAAAGTAAATGTGGACATAGGTCAGACAGAATATAAGGTATAGGTAAAGAGGAAGCTTGCAAGTAATTTAGAATTAATAATATAAATAATAAAATTATTAATAGATTAATTATTTATTAAACAATAAAAAGATGTTATTCATAGTCACCCTAAGAGATATCACCCTGATTTTTAGTAAAGTAGAAGCAAGCTTGGGAATAGTGAACACAGGCTTCAGAGTAGAATATAAATCTAGTTATTGGAGATGGACTCCTCTTTTTATTTGTAGTCTCTGGAGCCACTAAATGACTACTGATTTTCTAAGAAAAAAATAATACCTCTCTTTCCACATATGTAGTGAGTTGTTCAACATGTGTATAGTGAAAATTCTGGATGAGAGTATTTTTTGGACACGGGTTCTCACCCCAGAATTGTATTTTCTAGGCTGTCCCCATCGGCCATACCTCTTGCTGTGTATTATCAGGCCTAGGATGGAAAAGCTGGTATGTAAACACTTCAGATGCCAACTGTTCTTGAAAACCCTGGACAGGAATATTTGCTGTGTGTCCTGGTTTAAGCCCAGTGGGCAACTGAGCACCACAGGGCCATTCATTCATTTGTACGCCCTCATGGTGGGATGAGGAAAAGAGAAAAACAAGAGTTCACGGGCTGAGACAAAGGACAGGGAGGGTTTGCTCACTGCTTACGATCACACGCAGAAGACAGACTCATCGTGGGAGAAAAGCAATTTAATTTGTTACCAGTAGCATCAGAATAGAATAGTGAAAGATATAATCAGATCTTAAAGTCAACATCTTCCCCCACCCCTCCCTTCCTCCTAGGCTCAGCTTTCTTCCCAGTTCTTTTACCTCCGTCCTAGCAGTGCAGGGGGACAAGAATAGGGGTTACAGTCATTTAATCCCATGTGATCTCTGCCACTTCTTCCTCTTCAGGGGTAGGGAGGACTCCACCCACTCTTCCTTTGCTTCCATGTGGGCATCCCTCCCGCAGGAGAAAAATCCTCCGCAAAACTCCTCTGTGGGTCTGCCCACAGCAGCAGTTTCCTTTTGAACTGCTCTGACATGGGCTGCCCTTCTACATGGTGCAGTCCTTCCCACAGACTGCTCCAGCACACACTTCCCATGGAGTCATGGCCTCTTTGGGAGCGGATACTTTCTCATGTGGATCTCTGCTCTGCTGCTGAATCTCCATGGGCTGCAGGTGGATCAACCTGCCCGCTCAAGAGGTTGCAGTGGAACCTCTGCTCCAGTGCATCTCTTTCTCCTCTCTCTCCTTTTTTCTTCTTCACCAATGTTATGGTTTAAGGGTTAACAGCCTGAAAAGGAAGGACAGATGGTGTCTGTAGGACCCTGGAGAGTCCGAGATCAGTACTGTTCCCGCCCCTTTCCAGCCACTGTCTATAAAAAAACAAGGAGACCTGAGGTTTTTGTGGGCTTTTCCTGGCTTCCTGGGCTGCCTCCTGTCGCATCTCGGGGCGGCTGGGGCTACCTCCACGTGCTTGGCAGCATCCACCACCACCTGCTTCCCGGCACCACTGCGGTCCCTGGTGACGAGTCACAGTGGTCACAGTGGCCACGAGGCACTGCTCGGGCACTTCCACTCGGGACTGCTGGGATTAGGTTTTGTATATAGTTAAATATCCTTTGTCCCTTATTAATTCCCTTTTCCTTTCCCCTGTTGTTTTTCATTAAACTTGTTACAGTCTTCCAACCTTGTGCTAAACATTTTTTTTCTCTATTCCCCTTTTTTTTTAATCCTCCCCTGGGAGGGTAAGGGACAACAGAGAGAAAATCCTGCTCTCTGAGCCTTAAACTGAGACAACCAACCTTTGTGTCTGCACAGTTGTTCTCCTCTCTGCTGTAGGTTTCTTCTGCTGGTTCTTGAAGAGTTCCCAGCTCTGTCAAGCTGGAGCTGCAGCGAGGCTTGATCTTAAATTGGGCCATGCTAGTCAGGTCCGGGGGCAAGAGAGGATGAGCTGTGTTTTGCAACCCCTCTTAAAGACTTCAATTCACAGATACACTGTTTGGCTTGGCCCTGGTCAGGGGTGGGTCCATATTTGGAGCCAGAGGAGATTCTAGCAGCTTTGTACAGGAGCTATCTCCACAGCCCCTCCCCCACTATCAAAAAAACAAAACTCCTCACAGAAACCCAATACACCATGCCATTCCACTGAGTGCCAAGAAAACTGGTGCTAATGCCTGGCTTGCTTGTCTCCTGGCATACAGTGGTAATAATGAAAAGAACATAGACATGTACTTGACTTGAGGCTAATGTTGTAGCACAGTCCAGGAGAGGAGACATGTTGTCCTTCAATATCAATGACAAGCAAGAGCTTCTATGACAAGATGGAAAATGGTATGTAATGGAGAGTGGCCCTGTGCTTGTTCTGGCATTTTCTAAGAATGGTAGTGCTTGCCCTCAAGGTATTCCACTGTTGGTTTTATTATGCTGGTTATGGAGGCATGTTGGTGGAGGGAGGCAACACCAGAAAAGAGTGAAAGGCTTTGAAACATTCGGATGGATTTAAGGTTTTCTTTTCACAAATTTGTCTACCTTGGCCACAACCAGAAAGCCTCTGAACATGCTCTGAGATTAAAAGAAGTTGAGTAAACAAATAACGTGTCTTAGACACATGGGGGAGGTGTTTTTACAATGCAGTATTTACAATAGTTTTTCTATGCTTGTGAGTGTTGTGGTTTAGAACCCAGTGGGCACCTGAGCACCACAATGCCATTTTGTAGACCTAGACAAGATAAGGACCTGGGAGGGTTTTTTGCTCATCAGTCATGGTCACAGGCAAATGACAGACTCATCTTTGGGAGGAAAAAAAAAAAAAATTGTTACCAGTAACTTCAGGGTAGAACCAGTGAGAGATACAGCCAGATCTTAAAATCAGCACCTTCTCCCACCTCTCCCTTCTTCCCAGGCTCAGCTTTGTTTCTGGTTTCTTTACCTTCTCCCCCACCTCAGCAGCACAGGGGAATGGGAATGGGGGTTGCAGTCAGTTCATCCCGTGTAGTCTCTGATGCTCCTTCCTCTTCAGTGGTAGGGAGACCATCACAGAGTCATGGCCTTTTCAGTAGCAGCCACCTTCTCGTGTGGATCTCTATCCCACTGCTGAACTTTTAAGGACTGCAGGCGGTTCGACCTGTGCTCTTGCCACAAATTGCAGGGGGAACCTCAACTCTGTGCCTTTCTCCTCCTCCCTCTCCTTTCTTCCTTCACTGACCTTGGTGTTTTGCACAGTTGTTCTCCTCACCTCCCACTCCTTTCTCCGCTGCAGGTCTCTTCTGATGGTTCTGAAGAGTTCCTGGCTCTCTGTCTCATGCTGGACCTGCAGCAGGGCTTAAGCTTAATCTGGGACCGTGCTGGGCCAGCCCAGCCAGACCAAGGCTGTGCTGCCTGCACCCAGGGGCATGCTGGTCGGGGCCAGGGCAAGAGAGAGCAGGCCATGCGCTGAGCCCTTTTTAAATACATAAATTCACAGAGGTGCTGATTGGCTTGGCCCTGGTCAGAGGTGGGTCCGACATCTGGAGCTAGAGGAGCTTCTAGTAGCTTCTTACAGGGCTATCTCCATAGCCCTCCCTTGCCACCAAAAAAACCAATCCCAAATACCTCTCACAGAAAACCCAATACAGTGAGAAGCACAGGAAATGCATGTAGTAAATGAGAACTTTTACCTTCTATAGTGTCATAATAGCTGTGCGATAATGCTCCTCATTAGTTTCCTAAGTGCCAATTGTCTGGTCATTCTCTTTAGTTAATATCCTGGTTAATTACAATTGCATTAAGGTGTTAAGCTACCAGAAACAGGAAAAAAGCTATGGGTGGAATTACTCTTCAAAGCTTTTGAGGCAAGTGCATTTTATGTAACTAGAGTAGCAAGCTTTATATTTAGCGGCACTTACTTGCTTAAAGCAAAATTCTGTTGTCCAATTTCTAATATTGTTGAAAATTTAGTTTAAGGGCTGGAAGTGCATCTAGAGGTTTGAAGTGGTGTGAGTAAAAAGGGATTCAACTTGTTGTACATGAAGGAACTTTGCATTATGTTACTAATGTGTTTAAGCCAACTTTTTTGAATGGATTTCACTGTGATGGGAAATGCTGTGCAAATTAAGGTGGGAGGAAAGGATTTCAAACCATAACATTGGAAAGATTCTACAGTGAGAGAAAGATCTAAGAACTCAAGATAAACAGGTAACATTCAGGGTCTGCTTTAATAAAAAATAAAAAAAGAAAAGACAATGTTGAGAAGCAATGTATGAGTAATATCTCTCTCAAATGTTGACTGCACCTCCATCTATCTTTTGTCCTCTTGTCTGTTCTTCTATCATCTCTACTTGTCTCTTCCTACATTTCTCCTTCCATCATTGTTAGTTCAGATTAATCACTGATTAGCCAAAATTATATATGTTTTTAGATTGTAGAGTATTTTTAAATCTGAATATTTGAAGGCAGAAATAGCATATGTCAAAGTAGTAGAATGAAGCCAAGATTTAAAGTAGTGTAACAAAAGTGTCTGATATTCAAGGAAGGTTGATTACTGTGTAGGAAACATTTCCTTTGAAGCTTATATCAAAACTGCAGGAAAACAAATAATGTAAGCATGCAAATTATTTTTAATATTTTGCTGGATCATATCCAAAACCTTCTTTGTTTTCTTTCTTTCCTTTTTCTCTGACATGAAACTACTAGGTCATCTGACTTAGACATTCAAATTCATATATGGAGAATTTGATGGGTAATACTGGAGAAGTAACATTAAACTCTAGAATTTCATTTTATTTTCATACAGTATTCTACTGTGAATGTCAATAGTGAACACGTTCTGTTTATATATGTTTTTGCAGAACATATCAAAAAATCAACTTTATATTGGGAATTTTAACATGAATTTTTCTATTTGTATGTATTGTTTTCACATAAAATAATATATCAAAGTGCTGAAAGCTTATTTTGAAATTTTGATAACCACTGGTAAACTAAAAAGAAAACAGGTTAGTTTCTCATAAACTAAGTGAAAAACATGAAACTTACTAATTTTTTTTACTTAATTTTATTAAAAAAACCCTATCATCTAGTGTAATGGCTGAGAGTGTTTGAAACTTACATGGCCTTTACATATAACCATCCTCTATTCTCCCTCTATATGAAAATAGGAGAATGCATTTCTAGGCAACACTGCAGCAGGTGGGAGCAGGATGCAGGAACACACAAATCAGGATCAGAGGCAGACGAACTAGCAGAGTTCTGCTCAGACCTTGGCCACTGCAGAATTGAGAGGGACAGAAGGATCTGAGATGGAAGGGCTCCAAGATGGAAGAAGGGGGTTGAGACCCTCGTGATCCCTCAACTTTTATACCAAGTATGATGTATATGGGATGGAATACATAGTTGGTCAGTTTTGGGTCCACTTCCCGCCCCGTAGATGCAGACACGGCACCCATGGTGAGACAACTGACCTTGAGCTTATCTTCTAGCAGTACATACTGGAAAAACAATGCCTTTAATTTCAGCAAGTTCAGCCACTTAAAAGAGACTGAGCTGAAAAGTAAAATCACTAAACAGAAAATTAGTTCTGTTTAGCTCAAACCAGGACAAATGTCCTGAAAATCTGTCTGCCCAATACTACCTAGCACAAGAAGAGAACACTCCAGTGCTGCTTCTGTCTTTATTTTCTGAAACTTTACAGGCTACTAGAAGTTTTGTCAGAGAATTTGATAAATGAGTTTGTATGCAAATTAAAAACAGAAAAAGAAAGCAGAAAAAAAACATGCATTTTTTTTCTAACTCCATCACAAGATATCCTTGGCCCTGTCTAGGAGTAACATAGCTAAAACAAGCAGCAATTGGAGTTCTTCGTGCCACCTTGTTCAACCTTTGTCACTGTCAGTTTGAGAAACCTGTTCTTTTGCTTCATCACACTTTTGCATTCATGTAAACACAGCTATATATGGGGTTAAGGCAAGACAGTTCAATGCAACCATCACATCACGACAATTATTTTGCATAGAAGAGGAGCATCTCTTGTTCCTGTTACATTCTTAGGAGTGTGGTAGGAGTCTGCTTTGGGAAAACAAGTGCAAGAAGCAGCGTGCTAGTACAATATGTGTTGGCTGGGTTGCATCTCTCCCAGGGAAACTAAGTCACATGTTGTTGTTCTGGTTATGTTGGGTCAGATCCAGGGAATTTTGAGATTAATTCCACATCAAACTTCATAGACTTTTCTCAGAGCTACTGGTTGAGTTTGACTGTAGACTAGTTAGTTACCTCTTCTTAGATTACAACTGGATCACTTTCTTCATTCTCATATTTCTGAGCTTTTTTCCACAAGAAGCACTTAATATATCCTTTTATTATAGCTATTGCTAATAATCTGCCTTAATCTCTGTAATTTTAGGAAATGGATTTATCAGGATGTGCTTAGTTTTCTTTACCTCAGTCCTATCTCACAATAGTTTGTGAGAATAGTATTATAACTAAATCCAAGCAAACAAAAATTTTACCTCTGATTTTTACCTCTGAAACATCAACTAGGAAGTATCAAATACATAGTGTGTATTTGAAATACGGAAAAAATAATGAGTCCCATTTTACAGAAGAGTTTAGAGCAGCATTTGAATGTCGCATGAATTTCAATTTATAAGTTCTTGGAAATTAAAACAATGCTTGATATTGTGATAGTTCCAAATTACATCTGTGAGGTAGGTGTTGCAGCACTAGCAGTTAATGTGTAAAATATATTGCCATAGAATTCAAAGTTGATACCAGTTTCTAGAAGCGTGGAGCTTTAAAATAAATTGTTTTTCACCTGCAGATCCCTGTGTATAACACTGCATACCTCTGGTACTGTATCTGTACTGGCAGGGCCCCTGTGTGAAGCCACTGTATTTGCTGAAGAAATTCTTTCTGCTTGCATAACATTTTACCTCTTAAATTGCAGAGAATACGTCAGTGTTGCAAAAATGGGGAGAATAAATCTGGTCTTGTGAGGCCGGCACCAAATATGCGACAGACGCAAGTCGGGAAACAAACAGTAATCGTTTATTTACAGCAACATTTACAGGTTCTTTTGGATTGCCGGTGATAAATTAAAAAGCTACAGGTACAGTAAAGGTTTTATAACTAATATAATATCAACAGCAAAGCACTATGGAACACACAAATGCCAACACAACAACCAACAACTGGCCCACAGTGAACCTGGCCGCTTGGCAAATAGATAAGCCCATTTGAACAGA
>NW_010168417.1:0-2526 GCF_000695765.1 Mesitornis unicolor
CTAGTCTAAATCTACCCTTCTCCAGTTTAAAGCCATTCTATTGTTACCTGCCCTGGTAGAAATTCCCTCCACAGCTTCCCTGTAGGACCCCTTCAGGTACTGGAAGGCTGCTATAAGATCTCCCCGCAGCCTTCTCTTCTCCAGGCTGAACAGCCCCAACTCTCTGGGCCTGTATTCATAGGAGAGGTGCTCTAGCCCTCTGATCCTCTTTGTGGCCTTCCTCTGGACTTGCTCGAGCAGGTGCCATTTCTTTCTTATGTTGGGGGCCCCAGAGATGGATGCAGTACTCCAGGTGGGGCCACATGAGAGTAGAGTAGAGGAGAAGAATCACATCTCTCGACCTGCTGACAACGCTTCCTTTGATATAGCCCAGGATATGGTTGGCTTTAAGCACACATTGCAGGCTCATATTCAGTTTTTCATCCATCAGTACCCCCAGTCCTTCTCAGCAAGGATGCTCTCAATCCACTCATCACTTAGCCTGTATCCATGTTTGGGATTGCCCCGACCCAGGTGCAGGACCTTGCACTTGGCCTTGTTGAACTTCATGAGTTTTGCACATGATCATCTCTCGAGTCTGTCAAGGACCCTCTGGACGGCATCCCTTCCATCTAGGGTATCAAGCTCACCACTCAGCTTGGTGTCAACCACAAACTTGCTGAGGAAGCACTCAATGCCACTGTCCATGTCACTGACAAAGATGTTAAACAGTGCCAGTCCCAATACAGACGCCATTCACCTTAATGGTCTCCACTCAGACATTGAGCCTTTGATGGCAATTCTTTGAGTGTGACCATCCAGCCAATTCCTTATCCACCGAGTGGTCCACCCTTTTAATCCATGTCTCCATTTTAGAGATAAGGATGTCATGTAGGATGGTTTCAAATGCTTTGCACACGTCCAGGTAGATGACATCAGTTGCTTTTCCCTTATCCACCAGTGCTGTTACCCCATCGTAGAAGGCCACCGAGTTTGTCAGGCATGATTTGCCCTTAGGGAAGCCATATTGGCTGTCACCAATCACCCCCTTATTTTCCATGTGCCTTTAGCATAGTTTCCAGGAGGATCTGTTCCATCATCTTGCTGGGCACAGAGGTGAGACTGACTAACCTGTAGTTTCCTGGGTCTTCCTTTCTTCCCTTTTTGAAAATGGGAACTTTTCCCTTTTCCAGTCACTAGGAACTTCACCAGTCTTCCACGACATTTCATATATGATGGATAGTGGCTTAGCAACTTCATCAGGACCCGCTGATGCATCTCATCAGGTCCCATGGACTTGTGCACCTTCAGGTTCCTTAGATGGTCTCGATTCTCCCAGTCCTTGCCTTTGTATTCTGTGAGTTGGGCAGTGTGGCTAGAGCACTTGCCAGTGAAGTCCAAGGCAAAAAAGTTGTTGAGTACCTCAGCCTTCTCCATGTTGGTTGTAGCCAGGTCTCCTGTTTCACTCATCAGGGAGGGTACATTCTTTTGCATTAGTGAGCAACAAGTCCAGCAGTGCTTCTCCTCTGGTCTGACTCTCCATCACCTGTACTAGGAAGTTGTCCTCAATGTACTCCAGTAGTTTCCTGGACTGTTTGCACTTCTCTGCGGTGCTTTTCTAGCAGATGTCCATGTGGTTCAGATGTCCATGTTCTGCTCCCTGTCTCTGTCTACCAACTCAGGGCAACTGGGCTCCTGAGTTGGTAGACAGAGATGAGGAGCAGAACACCCCTCCTGTAATCCAGGAGGAGGTAGTTAGTGACCTGCTGTGTCACCTAGATCCCAACACGTCTATGGGTCTGGATGGGATTCACCCTAGGGTGCTGAGGGAGCTGGTGGAAGAACTGGCTAAGCCGCTCTCCATCATTTATCACCAGTCCTGACTAACTGGGGAGGTCCCAGATGACTGGAGGTTGGCCAATGTGACTCCCATCCACAAGAAGGGTCAGAAGGAGGATCCAGGAAACTCTAGGCCTGTCAGCATGACCTCAGTGCCTGGCAAGATTATGGAGCAGATCATCCTGAGTGCCATCAAGCAGTATGTAGAAGACAACCAGGGGATCAGGCCCAGCCAACATGGGTTTAGGAAAGGAAGGTCCTGCCTGACAAACCTCATCTCCTTCTATGACTGGGTGACCCGCCAAGTCGATGAGGGGAAGGCAGTGGATGTGGTCTACCTTGACTTCAGCAAAGCCTTTGGTGCAGTCTCCCACAGCATCCTCCTGGAAAAGCTAGCAGTCCGCGGCTTGGACAGGTGTACCCTTCGCTGTGTTAGAAACTGGTTGGATGACCAGGCCCAGAGAGTGCTGGTGAATGGTGCTGCATCCAGTTGGCATCCGACGACCAGTGGTGTCCCCCAGGGATCAGTACTGGGCCCAGTTCTATTCAACATCTTTATTGATGACCTGGATGAGAGGATTGAGTCTACCCTTAGTAAATTTGCAGATGACACCAAACTGCAGGGGGGTGTCAATCTGCCAGAGGGCAGGAAGATGCTTCAGAGGGACCTGGACAGGCTGGGGCAATGAGAAGAGGCCAAAAGCATGA
>NW_010168418.1:0-251 GCF_000695765.1 Mesitornis unicolor
AGATAGATTGTCTAAAAGGGGAATTGAAAAACGAAAGAGACCAGACATGTCTTTTAGAACAAAATGTTGAAGTTTTGCAAAAAAGGGTGAGAAAGACCCCCCTCTTCATTGTTCCAATGCGAAAGTCAGCTGCGAGTGCAGACCCCGAGGACAGGGACAGGGACCTGTGGGGAGATTCGATTGAAATCAATGTCGACGAGATAGAGAAGTTGGAGGAGTTAGAGGAGAAGAATGTATGGCTGGGTTTTAAA
>NW_010168418.1:391-16921 GCF_000695765.1 Mesitornis unicolor
TGTGGCTTTAACTGGGGGGGGGAGGGGTAAATCACATCTTGTTAAGTGATGAGGAAGTGATGGAGCCCGGGAGTGTTCTTGAATGAGGGGCTGGCAGGCTATTGATCCATAACTTCCCAAGTGGCACACTGGGCAGGCGGTGTGGACCCCAAGAACGAGGGGAGCCGGTTGTTATTAAAGTGAGCGGACTATTGGAGTTGGCTGCAGGAGTGCAGAAGGCTGACTGTGTCCAAGCCATGTGTGAGAGAGGGCAGTGGGACATGCCAACGGCAGCACCAGTGGATCCCAGCCACCTCAGACCCCTCATCCGGGGGCTGCCTGATGCTTTAAAAATACACACACAGTCCCTGAGGGAGCAGATCCAAAGGGCCATAGAGCATAATCAGTGGGACGTGCAGCAGCCAGCACATGTACTGACCTTGGCGGAAGCGCTGCACGATATTATTATTATTGCCCATAATGCTTTGACTACACTCCTGAAGACTGTGAAAATGCCATCAGGTGTTCACATATACCAATATATTGATGATGTCCTGGTGAGCGGAGAGAACAGGGAACGGTTGGCTGAGTGGATGCATATCAAGAGAGGTCACTCTGGAAAAGCAGATCTTTACTAAGGATGCCAGTCTCAGGGATGGACTGTGTCCATGGCAACATGCCAAGCTATTCTCATGGCCTGTCCACAGTGCTGAATGAGGCTTAAAGCTGACCACCTGTCGTGGTTTAGGCCCAGTGCATAACTGAGCACCACGATGCCCCAGAAACCACCAGTCAAAATAAGAACTGGGAGGGCTTCTCACCACTTAAACTGGTCACAGGCAAAAGACAGACTCATCATAAGGAGTAAAAAAAAACATAACAATTTTAATTTGTTACCAACAACAGAGCAGAATAATGGGATATACAAAGAGATCTTAAAATCAAAACACCTTCCCTCCACCCCTCCCTTTTTCCCGGGCTCAGCTTTTGTTCCCAGTTTTCTTCACCTTCCCCTCCCCCTTTGCCTTGAGGTGCAGGGAAATGGGAGTGCGGGGTTGCAGTCGGTTTTCACATGTGCTTCTCAGGAGTAGAAAAGACTCTGCCCACCCTCTCTCTCTCTGCTTCCACATGACCTCCTTTCCATAGGGAAAAAAAAAGTCCTCAAAAGTCCAATATGGGTCTGCCCACAGCTGCAGTTTCCCTCACACACAAAACTGCTTCAGCCCAAGTCCACAAAACTACAATCTGGGTCTACTCATGGTCACAGTTCCCTCACACATGACCAGCTGACCTGGCTCTCACCAAGGGTTGCAAAGGGGAAACCTGGGTTCTGCGTCCTCCTCCTTCTCCCTCTCTTTTTCTTTCCTTCAAACTGACCTCGGTGTTCTTCAAAGCTGTTCTCCTCAGGCCACATTCCTTTCTCTGCTGCAGGTCTCTTCTGATAGTTTTGGAGATCCCAGTTCTCTTTCTCTTTTTTTTTTTTTTCAGGATTAAGCAGCAGTGGGGTTTAAGCTTAAGTTGTGGTTGGGGCTGGCCAAGCCCAGCCGGGCAAGGCCGGGGCCGCGCCACCCACACCTGGGGCTGCGCTGGTCAGGGCCGGTGTCAGAGAGAGAGAGCGAGGCATGCTCTGTACCACCCTTAAATACATGAATTCGCAGGGGCGCAGATTGGCTTGGCCCTGGTCAGAGGTGGGTCTGACAAAGGGAAAGCGGGAGCTTTTCAGGTAGCTTCTTAAAGGGCCATCTTTATAGCCCTTCCTCCATTACCAAAGACACAACCAAAAGACCTTCACAGAAAGCCCAATACATCACCCAAACCAAGCCTCACCTCAGCACATTAGACAGGGTAAGGCTCTTTGGAGTACTTGGGAGACTGGCTATGTTGGACCATTAAAGCCATCTCATGGAAGGAAGTTCATCCTGGTAGGAGTAGAAGTGGTTTCAGGACTGTCAGTGACTATGGCCATCAGTGCTGCCACTGGAGACCAAAGAGTGCGACTGTTGCGTGAATGTTTCAGTGTTTTACCCACCCCTGAGAGTATTCAAAGTGACAATGGTTCACATTTTACAGCTACAGTGGCTCAAGATTGGGCTCGAGGGGAAGGTATTAAGTGGGTGTTTCATACACCATATTACCCCCAAGGCAAAGGAATCATTGATTGGATTAATGGTCTGATTAAAAAACACACAAAGGTCTCACTACCCAGTTGGGACACATGGCTTGCACAAGCAGTCCTTGTCATTAATAATCATTGGGGAAATTACAGGAGCCCCAAAATCAGGGCATTCCACCCTGATAAACCACCAGTGGGCAATGATGCTATACCAGAGAGTGAAAAGAATAAGCTTTCAGTAAAGATTAATGAGGGCCAGCGTGTCATGGTGAAATTACCTTCTATTGGCATTGTGCCCATGACCCTGGCAAAATCCAGAGGCTTATATGTATGGGAAGCCCTAGATGAAAATGAAAGGACCCACCGTGTTAGCGCTCGGTGGATAGTTCCTGATTTTTAACCCCAAAGCCCGGTTTCAAAGGACCAAGGCATGGTTTTGTGTTTTCTTACAGGACAATAAAGGAGTGGAAATCCTTGTTGCAGTGGTGACAACAGTCAAAATGAACAGCAACATGGGATGCAGAATGTAGTTATATCCTCCAACCTACCAATGATGCCACAGGGTGCGGAGAAGCATCAACAGGCTGCAAACCAAGGCACTGCAGAAGCTGGGATTCCCATGAGATCATTATTGAGAGAACACAAAGAGCAGCTGGGATTTATACAAAGGCAATCTTTGGAAGATTGAACTGTGTTGTTGTTGAGTATAACAGGACCTTGGGCCAGCGTAAAAATAGCAGTTCAAAACTACACAAAGCACTGTGTGCCTGGGTTATCTCGACCAGAACACTGATTGAATGGTATGTGTGGTGTGACAGGATATCTTGGTCTTGGAACACCTGGCCATAAAGTATGGGAATAATGGATGAGAAAGTGCTGTTGTATGTAAACATCCTGATTGGCTGCATAGTTGGGTCCTTCTCTGTAGCTCTACAAGCTGAGGTAGAAAATAAAAACTTCACTTGGCATTCATCTCCTGAGTCGGTTTCTTATTTTCAGTTCAACACAACGGGGTGGATTGTAAATGGCGATATACCATGCTACAGTTCTGGATCTGCCAATAGATGAGTGCAGTGTCTGCATTCCAGATTTATTGATGGAACTTCAAGATGACCAGAGATTCAGAAGCTTTTCTTCCTGGACGGTGGATGGGTGGTGTTGGTTACTGGTTGGGAAAAGTTTTTCCTGTTTGGATTTTCTCTTTTGGTTATTTAATGAGACTCCTATTGAGACCTAGTCTAGTTAGGTCCTATTGAGACCGCATCTGGAATATTGTGTCCAGTTCTGGGCCCCTCAGTTCAAGAAGGACAGGGAACTGCTGGAGAGAGTCCAGCATAGGGCTACAAAGATGATTAAGGGAGTGGAGCATCTCCCTTATGCGGAAAGGCTGAGGGAGCTGGGTGTCTTTAGTTTGCAGAAGAGGAGACTGAGGGGAGACCTCATTCATGTCTATAAATATTTAAAGGGTGAGTGTCACGAGGATGGAGCCAGGCTCTTCTCGGTGACAAACAATGATAGGACAAGAGGTAATGGACACAAGCTGGAACACAGGAGGTTCCACTTAAATTTGAGAAGAAACTTCTTCTCAGTGAGGGTGACAGAGCACTGGAACAGGCTGCCCAGAGAGGTTATGGAGTCTCCTTCTCTGGAGACATTCAAAACCCGCCTGGACGCCTTCCTGTGTAACCTCATCTAGGTGTTCCTGCTCCGGCAGGGGGATTGGACTAGATGACCTTTTGAGGTCCCTTCCAATCCCTAACGTTCTGTGATTCTGTGATTCTGTGATTCCTACAATCTGATAATTATTGTAGCTATGATTGTTGTAATTTGCATCATTATAAGATGTATTAAGTTATTGATATCCTGACACAACTGTAAAACAATTGGGAAATGATCCACAGTGAGCATCAAAGATCACCAAGGCTGCGTTCTCTTTTAACTTTGGAGGCAAGAGGTGACTGTACCACAACTCCAAGGAAACCAGTCGAATTCTGACTGTGGTCATGGGGTGGATTGTGTGGCAGATGCACTCATCTTACTAAAGAGCTGAGAAAGACCCAACAAAAGCAGTGCTAAAGTTTCTGGCCCTGGCGGTGCCAGGACTGCCTCCTCCCTCACAGTCCATGTCTGGTCCACACAGTGAGGGTCAAAGGCAGGAAAGTTGGGGTCCTCAACCAATAGGGGGCTGACACAACCACGTATTGACCACGGATCAGATTCGACCAGCATATAAATGAGGCCCCGTCGGAGGACTCATTTGAGTTGGTCCTCCTCAGAGCAGCATGTCTGCAGTCGGGGACTCTCCCCTTGAGTTGGGATGCCACTTAAGGTAACTTCTCGAGATAGAGAGCCCTCCCTTTTTTGGTGAGTCAGTGAGTGCACATTTTGGATTGTTTGGCCAAAACTTTAAGAATTCTTATCTCCGCTGTGTTTGGTAATATTCCCAACCAGCATATCGAACCTGTATTTGTTAAATGTCAGTGGAATGTTGTTTTGGTGAATGAAGTTTTGTCTGCTTAATTTAAGTTGCAGATTAAAGTTTGTTTGAGTTCATTATTTGTGTGTGTGTAGCCATTTTGGTGCAATTCCATGACAGCTATCAAGGTGATAATTTCTTTCACTCAAGTAGACATACTCTAAGATCAGCAGCTCATTCTCTTCTCCATGAAAAGGAAAGGCCTGAATGTGAGTGTGAAATGGATTGCCAGTTTTTTAGTGTGCAGGATTGAGCACCTGCTGGCAAAGAAAGTACAAGTAATGTTTACAGGCAAAGCATAGGAGTGATCACTCATTGGGGATGATAAGGAGAAAAAATAATCTTGCCGTATATTCCCAGTAGTGTCTACCAAAAAGTACTCTGTGAAATGGATAAGAAGACTGTATCTTTAGAAAGCATGGACAGAGATTGTGCTCATAGTCTGTTTTAAATGTTTACATCTTTACAAATAAAAATTTACCCTTTCTGATCCCCTGCTGCTCAAGACTAACATTCACATATATCTACACAGAATGGGTCAAATGACATTTTTCTTGTGGTTTTCTTAAGCCAAGGTGGAGCATGAAATAGATTTCTAGGTCAAAAGCAAAGGGTTTTTCAGTGATTAAGATTCTTAATCTAATATTTTACAAAATATCTACTGTAAACTCCTTATATGATACTGGCTTAGACACATAAGGTAAATTTTTCAAAGCTAATTGAGTATGTAAAGACACGGATAAACATAAGCGGGATTTCTATAAATGCCTGACATATTTAGCTGCTTTGTGCTATAACCTTACTTACTGTTTAAGACAACAAGCTATCAAAATATCTTAGGCCGAACCATCTCCTCCCTCACTATGGCCTCAGTTTAACTGCCTGTGAGTGTGTGTGATAAAACGTAGGTATTTCACAAAGGGGTAGGAAAAGAAACGCGTTAAGAATTTGAAAGTGCTCAATATACAGTCTTGGGAGCTCTATAAGTTATCTTACATAACTGATTTTAGTCATAATCCACATCAATAGGTTACATGCAGAATTTATTATTTTAGTCTGTAGCCACAAAGTGTCATTGGTTAGAAGAAAGCCTAAGCAATATTAAAAGCTTTTCCAATACCAATATGTATGAGTGACTGTTGCTTTACTTCTCCCTTTTCTTCTAGGAGTTTTAGATATTTTCACTGCACACATTCATAGCTAATTGAATTTATTTTAGTGAAGAACTTCACTACTGTGAAGTAATCTGTAAGTATTTAAGAGAGGTGATATTGTCTGTTCTTCCACACCTTTTTTACCTATCCTATCTCTTTTTTACTTTATTTACTGTAAGTACTCAACCTTTTTCTTCATCTCGTAAGAAAAAAAAATCAGCAAAACAACTAACCAAACAAAAAACCCACCTATATGGTCATATTTTTTTCTCTGACTTTTTCTGTCATTGTATTTCTGGGGCCTGTGGCATAGTGGAAATTGTAGAAGAAAGGGAGTATTTGCAGTAGTCAAGACACTTGAGACCTCTTAAATAACATAGAAGACAATGAAGGAGATATATGTCGGCATATACACATGTATGTAAAATATCTTCCTATAAGATACATATCAAAAATCTTTGTATGATGTTTACTTGTGTGAGACCTCCAGCTTGTCAGGAGTTGTAAAAAATTAAAAATGAGATTGATTCTAATTATTTAATATTCATTGAAATAATTTAATATTATATGGAATAATCTTATGTTTTATCACAGAAAACGTAGTGCATGTAATTTTCCTTCAGTAATGACAAAATCACAGTTCATGAAACATTAACTGAATTAAAACACTTAAGAATGGAAGTCTGACAGTATGATCTTTACACAGCTTAGAGACATGCTTTGCTTTCAGTTTTTAAGCAGAATTCCCCCTATTGTCTTTGAAGACAAAAGCTGCTTAGAAAGAAATGATACAACCCTATGGAACATCTGTCAGAGACTGTCACATCAAAGCAACAGTAGCATCCTTTCTCTAATTGTATTGTCCTTAACTGGAGTTGGCAATTATAGTAACTATTTTCATAAAAGATATAGATTATTATATTATATATAATTACTCCTATTCTATTCTATTCTATTCTATTCTATTCTATTCTATTCTATTCTATTCTATTCTATTCTATTCTATAAAATATATAATATATTTTATGTTTCTGCTATTCTTTCTGCTTTCGGGTTAGGGAATAAAAAAGAACGAATAAAGTTGTACTAAAAAGGTAGAACTAGCATATGATTGCTGATTGTCAGGGAATTTTATCTGTTGTTTGCCAGTGGTAGAGTTCATTAAGTAAACGAGCCATGCAACTATTGCACCAAATTAATTCATCCTTTCTTAACCTGATTACTTACTTCAGTTTCACATTTAGAATACCTACTTCATCTCCCATGCAAACACATCTAATTTGTACAGATGAATGGTCACCAAGGTTTCTTGGGTTTGCATTTTCAGACCAGAATACTTCTTCAGCATTTTCATTGTCATGCTCAGCATAATGGCATGGACTTCTGTATGTACAAACAAGTTATATGACTAGATCATCATCCTGCAGAAAGAAACATAATGGAGATTTCTCATATCTCTGAAAGAACTCAGTACAAAAAAAGAATCTGCAGTTATGCTTTCAAGATATGAGGAAAAATACCAAGTTTGTGATACATGCAAATGTGACATATAAACTCTCACTTGATGTTATCTGTTTTGTAAAAACTTATAACATCAAATATATATTATTAGGCCTCATTAGACTCAAGAACTTGAACAGTAGTGATACCAGATTGGAAGTGTAGTATCTCTACTTTTGTCTTTGCTCAGTCCATACTTCAAATGCAGTGTGCAGGTTTAGCTTTTATTTGGTTACCTGAGATGGGATTCAGTTCAATACAGGGACACCTAAATATAGATGTCTTCTTGAAGGGTCAGGATTCAATTACTTATGAATAGGCATCTAGTGTCATTCAGACTGTGAAATAGCTGTCTGTTGACTCCAGCTGAAAATATAAAGGAATACTGTCCTCCTGTAAATCCTATGCCATACCTGTCAACCATGATCAGATGACTGGACCCAAAAGTATGGACTGAAATGAACTAAATGCCCTTAAGCAACCGTATTATGCTGTATTTGTATTTGTCTATGCAAACTAATATCATCCATGTAGTAGTCTTCCTGAATTTTGTGTTGCTCTCGGGAAAGGTGTAGGTCTACAACTTTTTTATCTCCAACCACATGGTCATGTCTCAGAAATCCTAGTGCACTTCATGTGGCAATATGCACAATCAGTTCTTTTAAAGCAGTTGCATTTATTGTTTATGAATTTTGCAAATTATCTGCTTAATCTATGTATAATAATAAAATATTATTTATAGCTGTGGGCTTCTTTTAAACCTGACTGATTTCTACCTATCTCACTTTGAACCAAGTAAAGTACCTCAGATAAAAAGGGCAGGGGAGGAAAAATACAACAGCACTGACATTATTTATTACAGCATTAGTTTCATTTAAAGTAAATAGTGTCTTCAATTAATGTGGCTTAAAACCTCTTGATTTTGCTATGAATTTTAATTTGTAATTAACTTTGAAATCCAAGATAAAACCTCAAATCTCGGCTGAGATTTGCTGGTTTTGATGCAAAAGGCATCTACTGAGGAAAAGACTATTCTTCTAACCTATATTACACCAATTCTCAAAGGAAAGAAAACAGAATCCAGCCCCAGACGAAATAAAACAGCAGTCTTTCTCCAGATAAAAAAAACAAACAAACAAAATACCCAAGGTAGAAGCAAACAACCTTCTCCTCTATTGTGATAAAACACAAGCTATATTGGCAAGCTGATGTGAAAAGTCCAGATGGATATTTTTTAATTTATCTCATTAAGGGAAATGTTTTCTGTGACAGCTACACAGTATAATATTTAAATAATTGATAACACTTCTTCCTTAAATGTTCTTCAAGATATTATCTTGTGTGACAAGGTTATATTCATGTCCAACATTTAATATACTAAATTATGCCACTATGGACTTTCTTCTGTTTTGCGTCCCTCCCTAGAGTATGTAGCTTTTGATGAATAACTTGTTCAGAATTTCAGTAACTGTCATGTACACAGATCTTAAAATATGGTTACAGATTTTAATGTTTTCCTGAGATTTTCCTCTTAATATTTATGCATTTACGGCATTATGCATATTGCACAGTATTTTCACTAGTTCTTATTGATTGGTTATTATTTAGCGCAACATGATTGATTATTTTGTCATTTTTTTTTATTTGTTTCCCTTATCTTGAAATTGCTTAACTTCATACTTTAACTGTTAAGAAGTACTAGTTTGCAAAATTATTTTGATAGACATTGATCCAGAATTGGAGATAGCATTCATTTTGATTTCTTTTTGGCTATTTATCCAATGCTTTCTTTTGTGGAGATTATTTAGCAAGGTTCTGAGAACTCCTTATAAGAAGAATAAAGAAGCAAAGTGCTACAGGGATGGAGTTTGACATTACAGAAAGAATCTATCATTACATAGTCACTGAGTTAATATATTTTTATAATTCATATGATCTATTCTTATTCTATTTAAATACAAACATATTAATGTGTTTACTTTTCATATAGTCTAATTATGTGTTTATGACATTTATATTTAGATAAACACTTAATTCACTTAAGCATAATAAAACAAAAACCAGCTTTGCATTGAGTTGTGTAGTCATACATGGCTGAGTTCAGCCTTTGGTTGAACCTCTGGTAATGCTACCAGAATTAATGACCTAATACATAGTAGTCTATATTGTGATACTCATTTCCAGTTCCATCATTTCCATTCTAATTCTTTCTGAAGCCTTTGACTGCAGCCTATAAGGAGGAAAGTTTTCTTTGAAAGAGCTATTATAGTTTATAACACAGGCTGTAATTTACTTTACAAATTCTATTGATATATTGTATAAAATAAATTTGGACGGTCACTGCTTTTATGTTGTGCTTACAGTTAAGATTTGCCACAGAAGTCTCATTGAATGTGTGCAATCTACATACAGTAGTTACCTTTCTGTACTGATTTATTAATATGTAAGTCAAGAGATTCTCATGATTCAATGTTTAAAAAAAAATTTCACATGAAGATGTTAATAATATTAATCCATGGGTATAACATTCATAAACCAATCAGATTTCATGGAAATAGGGTGGCTTTTTTTCTAAACTTCTTGCACTTAGGAATGTGTAACTGAGTGTCACCTGCAGTCTTCAGAGTCTCAGTCCATCTACAGGTGTAATCAGAACAGCCACAGGCAGGTTGTATCTCATGCTGTTAGATGAAGCTAAAGTAAAGAAAGGATCTGCTTGTAATTTGGAGTTGCTGAAGCCATTTTGAATGGATAATTTTAAACATCCAAAACCTACTGATTTTACAAAGAAATACCATATCAGCATTATCTTTATGATGACTGATGTAAGCTTTGTTGGGTTTTTTTTCTGTTTCAGGGGAGAATAATTGATTTCTTTTTATTCCAGCTTTGCTTGTTTTTATAATTATAAACATATTATTTCATCAAATACACACTATCACAGAGTAATTACATTAGAGAAGCTAAAATAAATTCTCCTGTAAGTCTGCCCAATCAATTAATTCATGCCAATGAAGCTACACTAGAAATAATTTTAATCTAAGCACAAAACATCTACATTAACAATGAAAGGAAAAAAATGCTGAAGACGTTATTAAGTGTATTTGAGCTACTGTTGTGTACCATTGAGAAAACATATACTTTTCTGTGAGTCAGTTTTCCTGTAGCATACAGAACACTAAATTTTCTGAGTCTTAAATACTTTCACAAATTTGCTCACTTACAATTCATAAAATATTCTGATAATTTTGCTTCAGACTTAAGAAGTGGTATTTGTGGTGGTCCAAGAAAGAAAACTAGCTTTCCAGATAAATTTCAGAGAGAGAGAGAGAGAGAGAGAGAGAGAAACACATTTTTATAGGGAAAATATTATAATTTAATATATGAAAACTTTTATATTAATTTAGAAACATTACTGCAGCAAACACTATTGTTCAGTATTAAATCATCTTCAAAATTTAAAATGAAATATTGGAGACAAATTATGGTCTTTAAGTTCTTATTTTAGTAACAGAGGGTTGTATGGTGGAAATAATACCATTATTCTTTTTCTTTTCTCTCGTATATTTATTTTTTTCACAAAGGTAAGAAGTTGGACTCTTGAGCTGACAAAGCCCCATTGTAAATTGAGAATAACAGAAAGAACTAAAGGAGCTAAAGGTCAGATTCAAAGCATAGCCTAAAAGAGTGGTTTTGTCTTTTACAAATGTGACTATTTAAAAAGGAAAACCTGGTTTCAGATTCTGACAAAAACTAAAACCTTTAGCTGCTTTTGATCTGTTTGAATACATTTTGAAACTAATTGCTACACTTTCAACATGCTAAAAAAAAAAAAGGTGACATTATTTCAAGAGACATTGTGGACCTGATGCTACAAATATACTACAGATAGATTTTTTTAAACTATTTCAATCAACATTTCATATGTTACAAAGATGTAGATTTGGACTATTCCTACCAGTATTTGTTAAATAGAAAAGAACATAGTAAAACTATGAATAAACAGAAGGACAAGTGAACTGAAACATACATTTCTCTATAAAACCCGTAACTGAGATAATGCTTAATGGCAATTAAAAGGTTTTTTTAGACATTAGAAGGAATTGAATGAGACTAGCTTATTAGTTACTAATTACTAATTTCATCAAACCTAGCTCTCGCACATGAAGTGACAACTAAAACTTACAGTTTCAGACCATTAAAAACTGAAGGAAATTGCCATCAATCTCTTAAAAAGGTGTTAAGAGTTTAGAAAAACTGTAGTTGTCAGGCTGCTTACCTCCTTATAGGACTTTTCCATTATAATAATTTTTATTGCTGGGATTTTTTTTGGTTGTTTGGTTGTTTTTTAATGTTCTGATGCTTTAGTCTAAACAATATCAGCATACATTTTGAAGTTCAGTGCAACTATTGCCTGTTAGTCTTTCTTAGACTGGTGTGGGCAGAAGCAACATTGAGAGTTATCCCTTAAGCTTCAGAATTAACAAGACTGATTGGAAGGAAATAAGAGTAACTTCTTAAGATATTTCTGAACCAAGTTCAGAAATACTGTGAGTACAGTTCATGAATGTTTCTTTTGACAAACTCACATGAGTCACACAGACAGAGGTATCTGGTGCAATTTAAATTGCCATAGAGTCATTATGTGAGATGCCTGACTGTCAAAATGGCATGGGTTATCCAACAACTTATGTACTATATCAAACTTAAGAATTCCTTGTGGATGTCTCAGATGCCCTACAGTTTGTAAAATAATATTGAGTACTTAGGTATCCACAATTAAATTGAGCCCAGAATATCTGCACTCCCACTGAAAACATGATAGGACTTTGTAGAGGTTTTTGGCTTTGACAGCACATCCACATCTGCATGCATATCTTCTTTTGAAACAGCCCAGGATATGGTCGGCCTTCTGGGCTGCTGTGATGAAAAGAGACTTGACTGCAGGATTCAAACCAAAAACTTGTTTGAACAACACATGCAGATTCAATACATCATTATTGCACATTTTATGGATACAATACACTGTTGCATTTTAAAAGCAAGACTCACTATTACAGCCACAAGATATTCATGAAATGCACTATTGTAACCAAAACAGATTCAGAATATACACTATTAAAGACCACAGGCAATTGACAAAATTCACTGTCACACAGAATGACTATCACAGAGGTGAGGCTGACAGGTAGGCAGTTGCTGGAGTCCTCCTTTCTATCCTTTTTAAAAATGGATGTGATTTTTTTCCTTTCCTTGAGTCACCAAGGACTTCATGTGACTGCCATGACTTTCTAAGTATCATGGAAAGTGGCTTGACAACTACATCAGCCAATTCCTTCAGGACTCTGGGATGCACCTCATCAGGCACCATAGACTTATGTATGTTCAGGTTCTTCAGGTGGTCACAGACATGACCTTCTTTCACAGTGGGAGGAATTTTTCTCCCTCAAGGCCTGTCCTGCAATCCATCAACTTAAGAGGTGTGGGAAGAGAGGTTGCCAGTGAAGACTGAGGCAAAAAGACCTCTCCTCTCTTCATTTGTTGTTACCAGTTTGTCATTCTTGCTAATAGGGAGGGGTACACTTTCTTTGACCATTTCTGGTTGACATACCTGTAGAATCCCTTCTTATTATTCTTTGCATCTCTTTCCAAGATCAGCTCCATCTGCACCTACACTTTCCTGATCCCATCCCTACACAACTGAGCAGCATCCCTGTACTATTCCCAGGATACCTGTCGCTGTTTCCACTGTTTGTGAATGCACAAAGTCCAAACCACTTTTCCAAATTAGCTAGTTCAAATAAATTTGTTTAGACTTTTCTTAAAATTTAGCACAGACGGCTGAAATAATAAATTATTTTACAGAGAAGTTGTGGTTGTTGACAGATTTCATGGACTACGCAAACTGTAACAAGGTAGCCTCTTGTAACCCCAAATGTAACAAATATGATTTTCTATAACATCTTATATAGCAATTTAAATTATACAGGATGATCAATCTAGTCATTTTGAAATGACTAGAGTAATTTTTTTGAAAGTTACTTTTATATTAAAATGAATGACAGGCTGACCAAGGTTGATAATGCACTATAGAGTTCTTCTAACAAACTTCCAAATTTTATTATATTACATAAACATTCTGCCTTATGTTTTTTACACATCATTTTACCTGAATAACCTTTCTTCAACATCCTTCAGTTCTAAGTTTTAAAGTTATTTCAATAGTTTTACAAAATTCAAGACAGTCTTTTTTTGCCTTTTTTTTCTCCCAGTGAGTTACTTTAATAGCAAATAGATGCTGCACATATGGTAAGTACAAGCCATATCTGAAACTTGTAAAAAATAAACAACCTGTGGTATGTAATAAGCTGTTTTCCTTGGAGTATGATGTATTTTCAGCATGTGTTTTCAGCATGTTTTTAGTATTACAACCTTAGAAGCAATCTCCAAACTGCAGACTGTGAAAAGATTGACAGTCTATAACACAAGCATATTAAACTACAGGTGTTTGGTCTGCCACAAATACTGGTATAGATTCTTTCACTGACATTGATGAGTCTTTTATATTGACAGCTAAAGATGAAAGACAAATACAGACACAAGAAATCCTCTAGACATGAGTCCCTTGACACCAGACTATTTGACAGCTCTAATCATCTTGACTGGAGAATGAATGTCTAAGAGCTTATATGCGTTTGAATTTTGTACTATAGTTTGTCAAAACTGTTACATCTTGTTAAAGAAGTACGTGACTTTAATTTTTTGGAGAAAAGATTGCCATTGCCAACATTGCACAACTTGAAGAATATTGAAAACATCCTACTTTACCATAAAAACATTGCATTTTTTTCCTAAATAAATTTGGAGTGAAGTTAGACTATTGCTAAGTTTTAGATGGCCTTATCAGGGGAAACTATGTAGATATTAGGACTGTGATCCAATGTAGAGGATATAAATGTAGGCATCACAAATCCTTTGGTTTTTTTACCAATTTGCTCAGGAACAGGTTCTCTAACAGGAAAGAAGTCTCTCCATGTCTGGAGAGTTATATTTATTCCCTCACAAGAAATTTCTGGATTTCACTATTAAAGTCATGTCTTTGAAAACTCAATTTAAGTATCTACCGCATAGCAGTCAAATAGAACTTACTATTGTAACATAGATAATAATATGTAAAAAACATTTTCCATACGATCTACATGAAAGTGTGTCATGCAGTTTAAGTTTTTAAAGTTAGTATGAGGCTAGTTGGAACAGATTCTTTAAGAGCATTGTCGATTTCTAAAAATGTTTTGGCATTTCTTCTATGAATTCAATAGAGGATGATTTTTTTTAATTTATTTTAGATACTGTCCTGGTTTGAGCTAAAAAGAACTAATTTTCTATTTAGTGATTTTACTTTTCAGCTCAGTCTCTTCTAAGTGACTGAACTTGCTGAAAACTGGCAGCATGTTTTTCCCAAACAGCGCTGCTAGAAGATATGCTCAAGGTCAGTTGTCTCATCATGGGTGCTGTGTCTGCGCCTACGAGGGGGGAGGAAGCGGACCCAAAAAGGATGAACTAGGTATTCCATCCCACATACATCATACTCGGTATAAAAACCAAGAGATCGCAAGGGTCTCGTGCCTTTTCACCTTTCTTCCATCTTGGAGCCCTTCCATCTCAGACCCTTCCATCCATCTTGATCCTGCCGAGGCCAAGGCCTGAGCAGAATCCTGCTAGTTCATCTGCCACTGATCCTGATTTGTGTGTTCTACATCCTGCTCCCACCTGCTGCTGAGTTTGGTCTGGGACTCTTCCAGTGCCCGGCTCTGCAGAGCCTCTGGTGATGTATTCATCATTGGGGGGAGGGTGGGGGGAGGATTTTATATTGGTCTTGTATATATTTGTACATATTTGTATATATTTCATTATTTTCCTATCTACAATATTATTCTGTAGTATTAGTATTATTGTTTCAATAAATCTCTTAGTTTATTTTCCAACCCGTAAAGTCTCTCTCCCTTTATATCTTTTCCCTTCTGGGTAGGGGAGAGGGGTTAATAGAGAGCGTCTGTCCAGGATTTAGTGGACAGCCCAGCCCCAAACCACGACAGATACAAATTAAAATTATAAACATAATAATATTTAAAAAAATAAAGTCTATCTTTACTACTCCAATCAGTAGACTTCTGTGTTCTTTCCTTTTAAGATAAAGATTCCTGTTAATAATATAGTAAAATAATCTGTATACTTTACATATAATCTACACAGACAACTTGTTTAGTGCTGATCTCTTTTCAATTTACACTTGCTTGATTATACAAGAATGAAAATCCTCTATTCTTATTTATATTAAAAGGTGAAGAAGTCAAGAAATACATTAAAGCCAGCTGCATTTCATGTCTATCATATTATTATCTGAGATAACTGGCAGGTTCTATTGTTTCTGTGACTCTCCGTGGTTTTCTTTTTTCACAGTAACTACCTTGATCCTTGATCATGGAAAAGAAATTAAGTCAGTTTTAATTGATTTTGCACACATGCATATACCAGACAATAGTTCCATTAGTTCACTCTGATATTTAAGCAACATAGGTGTTTCAATCTGGATCTTAAATTGTCAAACAAATGTGTCAATGAAATGACACGTTTTCCACATAATTTGTGGGGGGAAAAGAAAAAAAAGTTATAAACTTAAAAATAGAGGATGGGGAGAAAAATCAGTAAGAATTTTTTTCTTGCTGATAATGTTTTTGTGAATTATATTTTTCTTATAAATAATTTATTTTTCCTCCCAGATGAATCAGTTGCTTTGTTTGAGAATCATCTGGCCCTACACAGATGCCAAGACCTGAGCTTTTTATTCTCAAGTTCTCTTCTTTTAAAAAATTAAGGACTTACAGAACACATTTTACCTGATCCTAAGATAAACACCTAATTTTAGTCATGTTAAAAATCTTAAATTATTTTATCCGCCTCTATAAACAAAGAGATCTTTAAATGACTAGCTCAGTCTCTCACATCTACCCTGTAACTATCAATATTTGGGCACTACCGATCTTTTTTAGTTCAATGTTGCTGCCTCTTCCTTCTAGGCCAGTAGGCTGCTGAAAATTATCTATTTTAAATTAAATTCTTCTAGCTGCTTAGTGCATAAAGCAGATTATCTGCGAAAGTCTTTGGCAAAGTCTACATCTCTTCATTGACTACACAGGTAGTTCTTGACACTTTTTAAAGGATTAGGTTATCATTTTTTAAGCCTCATCCACCCCCATGTGTGGGCACCTTCAGGATGGAATAATTTCACAGAATCACAGAATCACAGA
>NW_010168419.1:0-28268 GCF_000695765.1 Mesitornis unicolor
CCTTCCTACCCTCAGGCAGATCAACACTCAAACACCACTGTGCCCACTAAGCCATGTCTTGAAGTGCCACATCTACACGTTTTTTGAACCCCTCCAGGAATGGTGACTCCACCACCTCCTTGGGCACCCTGTTCCAATGCTTGATAACCCTTGACCACTCTTTAGGGCAGATCTGCTTAGGATTGTGCTTACACTGGCAGTCTCCCCAGTTTGCCCTTTACCTTGGGACTAACAGCTGTTCTGACATGGGTGGAACTGAAGGGGCATGGTAGCCATAAGAAAATATCTTTAGACCATCTCTTGTACGTATGCAGTCATAGAAAGGTTTTAATACCTTCTGTAGCCTGCTGCACTAGTTGGTTTTGACTGTGTTTGTGATGCGTTTTTCTGAAGAAGCGAAAAGTCTTGGTTCTTGCAAGTGGGAGGGAAATGTGCTGGTGTATACTCTGCCTGAGGTACCGTTTTAGCGTCCTGGCTGTGTTAGTTTTTGTGTGTGACTCATAACAGGTCAACACACCCACAGTACCATCTGATAACCCTTGGCATTGGGGAACAGCAGGTGTGGGGCTGCTACAGACAGCTCACTCCCAGCAGCGGTGCCCCTGCAGCCTCCTTGTGCTCCAGCAGGCAACATTTAGAACTGACTCCTAGCTCCAATGGTGCCCAAAATATCTTAAAAATAAAATAAATTAAAAAAATAGTTCCCAAGTTGACATTTGGACCAACATAATTTGTTAAATGGGCTGAACTTTAGTAGGTCTCGCTGACTCCACACCTCAGTACACTTGAGAATTAAGGTACTTGCTTCGATGCTGAAACAGGAACTGAAGCCTCTTGCGCACACACGTTTCTGGCAATGCTGATGCCACCACTTGCTGTTGTCCTGTTGATCTTTTCTGTTGTTGCTGTTATACAGGCTGTTGGTTTTTAATCTCTTCAACAGCTGACATACTGTTTTACCATTTAATCATTCTGCCACTGTCCTTGCAGACCTCGCTGTTTCCATAAGGCAGCAACTGTCAAATATTAGCTAGGATTTAGTTATTTACTTTAGCTCTTTACATAAGGACTTACTTACAGCTAAGACATGCTTTTTATCTCTCCAGAAAGATACATTTACTTTCAAGGAAGAATGGATTAAAATGTGTTCTTTTTACTTAAAAAACATTTGCTCCCTCCTTTTCTGTAACTGCTGACCTAGTGATGTAGGTTGGCCCTTTAAAAAATGAGGAAGAGGGGAGATGTTTGTGTGGAGAGGTGTCTGTTTTTTTTAATGAAACATATGAAGTGACAAGAGTCTTCCACTAGATGATCATTCTGGGCACTTAATGAGTGTTTAATCTTTTATTATAAAAGGTGAATAACATTTTATTTCAAATACACTTGTGCAAATGCAGAATTTACAAGAAGTGAAGGTTCTGTAGCTTAAACAATTACAGCTTTATCTCAGGAGTTACTGGCAATACTGTGGCTGCTTTAAAACAGAAGGTAACATTGATGTATTATGCTTGTCCCTTCAGGCTTTAAAATCTATCTGTTAGAGCTAATGTTATGAAGAGTGAAGTTCCTTTTGCTATTTTAAACATATGTCCATTGACTGTAACTATGCTGTGGTTTCTAAGACTGAAAAGATGCTCAGAATTTCCTATTCAGATAAAAGAGAAGGAGAAAGTTTATTTTTATTAGATAAACATCCCAAAAAAAATTGCTGATGGGATTTTTTTTGTATACTGAATGAAAAAGCACTAACTTTCTGTCATTCTTTTTAAAAACTGGATTTGGACCAGGTGGCTTTTCTCCTTGATAGGCAAAGCTTGTCAGCTAGACCTTTGGCACCATTTGCTTTGTGCTATGACTCTATTATACTTCAGGGAGAATATTTTGAGCAGGCAATGGTACAATCACAGCCTCTCAAGGAACACTTGGTGACTTGCTTGGCAAGGCAGCGTTCCATAAATGATTGCCTCAGCAGGATTCAAACTCAAATTATTTAAAATGTTGTCTACTGCAACTGCATTTAGATGCAGGAGGACATTTTCCCTTTGTGACAATTTTATTACTGTATCAGTTTAATTTTTTATTTTTCAGGACTAGGTTTATCAGCTCATATTTCTTAAGGTCATAGGACAGAATGCTGTAAAATCAATATTTCTGCTAATTAAGGTGGGTTTGGGGTGTGGATAATCAAACAGTACAGTGAATCATTAAAAACTTACATGCTAATACTGACTAGCATTATTGGCACAAAGAGACCAAATCTCTATGCCAGGGACTTCTTTCCTTCTTATGTTTTTACAGCAGAAGCAAAACACATTCAGTAAAAATTGATGTTCTCAGCATTTAACAGTGTAGAGATAGTCCTTTATGGATATAAAAGCAAATGCAGTGTAATAAAATTTTGAGCATTCCTATGTAAAATTTTCTTTTCCATCATTTAATTTAGCAGTAAATAATGTCTGACTTTAAGAGTTCTTACTCTGTTTTGAAATAGATGGAAAGTTTCTGAAAACAATGGTTCATTTCTAATTTATTGCTAACTTTTGCCAGTATCTTTTTACCCTCTGAATTGTCTGACACTGACCAATGTTTGAGTTTGCTTTTGTTTTGTTTCCATTAGCTGTGGCCTGCTAGTACTTGCTTCTGGCCCTCTTAACCAGTGTTACTGAACAGACCCTTAAGTGATGATTTGCAATCACATTAGGAAACAAATTCCTTTCCCCCAGTTCCCTTACCATGAAACTACTGACTGAAGATGGGACAGTGGGTGCTGTTGAACACAATCATTTTATTTCATGTGTTTGACTGGCTTTTGCCTTCTAAACCTGTACTCAGGAACCTGGGGTCTGCTGTCAAGTCTCAAGTGACCCAACCACTTTCCTCCTGGACCACATTCCTCCATGAACCAACTCCCTGAGATCCTCTACGTAAGAGTGGTACCAGTTTGGCAAGGTTACTGCAGGGCTGTGTCATGCACAGGTGCTGCACCTTTTTTGAGGGAAAGTAGAGTAAGAACACGAAGTAGAAAACTCGTTAATCTAACATGAGCCAAGCCAAACATTGCATCTGTTCGTACTGTTTTCTCTGCTTTTTAAACTAGACCACGTCTTAAGGAGTTGTTCTGCAGCTCTTCATAGCCTACATAAGGAAAGGAAACTTGGCATCACTGTAGAACTAAGAGTTTAGCTGGGTGGTGGGAAGGGGGGGCTAAGGAGAAATTATGTCAAATATCATCTGAGCCACAGAAAATTATAAATGTGTTATCACTGTATTTCCTGAGAAAGTTTCTCCCTAAAATGGTAAGTACATTAATTATCATCTAATCA
This sequence comes from Mesitornis unicolor, assembly GCF_000695765.1. Lineage (NCBI taxonomy): Eukaryota > Metazoa > Chordata > Aves > Mesitornithiformes > Mesitornithidae > Mesitornis > Mesitornis unicolor. Next base: position 3,324 of record NW_010168419.1, read on the forward strand.
GAAGTTCAAAGGAAAAGCATTTTTTGATGAAAGCACAGTATTTATCATTCTTGTTTCTAAGATTAACTTCCTCAGTTTGCATGGGAAGTTTTGTAACACTTGCATATTGACTCAGGCAGTCTGTAGTAATTAGGACAAGTCTCTTACGCTGTCCCTTAACAATTCAACATTTCCTTCTCTGACTGAAAAAAATTGAATTTATGTCCTTTAACATGAGCTGGGACAGAGTAACACAGTAAGATACAAGCTTTTGTGGTGGGTGCTTCCAATTTATACGTTAGAGGGTTTGTATCTAAATCAGAGAGAGATGGGCAGGTATTTGTTGCCCCATGGAACAAGCTACACTGTGACTTTGCAGGAAAGGAGTGACCTCAGTTTGTGACCATTGCATATCATGGCTTTTGCCCTGCATCCAGCTGAAGGTGGTTTTAGCTGGCACTGCAAGTGGGGACCAGTAACGAAAGGGCAGGTGATGAGGTACCTGGCCACTGCATGGGCAGAACACTTGGGAGTCAGTGGGGACTGTGAATGCACCTTCCCTTGTTTTGTGGCGGCTTGCTGCTCTGTCCAGTCTGAACTTTAAAAAGACAGTTTGTAGACAGGTGAATTTAGGAAATTTGCTTTTCTGTGTTGAGTCTCATGGCTTATCATGGTTGTCCCATGATTTGAAAGGTCTTGTGTAAGCTTACCCTGTAGTTGAAACATGTACAACTTCCTCTCCCAGATTCATTCCCCGGTGGCTGACCAGAGACACTTACACTGAGGCAAGCCTCCAGAGAGGCTATTAATTTGGGTCTCTCCTCTAGGTGGTTGCTGGGTACCTGTAGGAACTTGTGAGAACTTAGTATCTTTACTCCACTGTAAGAGTGAGCTGACAGCTTCAGAATATACTACGAGCAGAACTGCATAAAGTGTAACCGTAAAAGCCATACTAGGCTTAGGAAAATGGATTAAATATAACTTGAAAAATGTTTCCTATAACTAATTATGGAGTTAGAAAATGAATTTGTGGAAGGAAGAACATAAATACTCAAAAATCAAGATGAGAAAATTTTAACTTAGTTAAATTTTATTTGCATGCATGCAGTTTAAAGAAATTCTTAACTGGTTAACTCTACTTTTTCTTTGTACATTTTCCTTGCTGGTGTATTTTAATGTAACTATTGATTGGATTGTGAGCTTGCAACAAAGTGATAAATATTAATCTATGAATGCTGATTTGTACAGAAGATCCTATGCACCAGCTTGTAAGTTTGGTTTCTTTTAAGAAACATAATTCTTGCTGAGTTGAGAGCTTTTTCTCTTACTTGTGAACAGTAGATACTATCATACCTCACATAGATTTGCTGTAGGCAGTGTTGGAGTGCCTGGAAAAATCTGACATACTGCTTTTAGAAATGGCAAGAAGTTGTCAATTAACCCTGGAATTGTACAGCAAATTAGCAAATGTAGTGTCTTGAGAATAATACGTTTTCTGTTGGTCTGCTTTTTTAAGTGAAAGTGCGTAGAGAGCCCCAGTGATTAGGCCAAATGTTTAGGGCCCACAAGTATTGTCACATAATTAACTCTTTAATTTACCCAAGAGATTTTATCAGCCTGCTTTAAATCTGCCCAAATGAACATCAGGTCAGGTGAGCAGAAAAGTCTGGAGAAGTTGGCCATCTGTTTTTCCTTCTGGACAGATGTTGTCAGTGGGGAGCCTCTAGCCTGAGGGAACTGTAAGACTTAGCTCCCTGACTGGTCCAGATGCTCCGTGGTTGTAGGTGGGTATGGTTTAGGAAGTTCATAAATAGTTACCAGTCCTATAAGCAGTGGAACAACAGGGGGAAACTTCGGATACTTATGTTAGCATGATGTCTACCACAAATCTTCCCTATGTCTGTGCAAGTAAGGGCAGGGGTTTTTTTTTTCTAACTGTAGTTTTGGTCTGGAAGAGCAATGAAAACCTGTGGCACAACCACAGCTGTCACTGTTTTTTTAGTGTCTGAGAAAATCCCCTTTGACTAGTGCTGAGTTAAACAATGGCCTCAGCTTTGGTAAATCAGCACCAAGCCCATTTTGAAAGAAATTAAGAAGTAATTTATACTAATTGTTTGCAGTGTGGATTTTGAAACAATAGTCTTTAAAAAAATCTTGTCTTTGGGGTTAGCTATAATTGCCATTCTCTAAAACAAATACAGGATACAGCACCAGACCTTTGCATGTGTTGCAGCTCAGAGTCTGTTGAAGCTGTGGCTGTATGAGCAGAATCGACATTTACAAGTATGCCAAAGAACAAAAAGTTCAAGCACGTGGATGTGTTTAAAAGGTAAACAGATTCCATGAATTCAGTTGCAAGGGCAAAACGGCCAAATCTTGCTGGCAAAAAGTGTCAGTCTGTATGGGTCAGGCTGCCTTCCTTATCAGGCACTCTCATGATAGCAGAGGGTAACCAGTGAACACAGAAGAACCGAGTACCTTTTCTCACTGACATGTAAGTGGTGCAAATCACAGTTCAGTGCAGGCCAGACAGGTCTGTAACAATTTTAAGTTGCACGTGAATTTCCTGGAAGGCAAAACCATCGGGTGACCCAATATCATCATCCTACTGGTTCTGTGGCAGTCCCCAGCACCGAGCCTCAGAGGATACAAGACCACATGCATATCATAAATAAGATGGTGAAAGATGCTTTCCTTTGTCTGTGAGCCACCGCACTCGAGTTCGCCAAGCAAGGTCGTGCTGTATTTATTCCAAGGGGTCCCCTCTGATACAGTAGACTTTCTGAACCAGACTTTGGTAACAGCTGGGCACTCTGAAAGCCTCTACCTTAATAATAGTAAGAGCAGTCAGTCAACATCTAAGCAAAATGATCAGCCAGGCAGATTCAATTACATTATCTTGAAACTTTTTTGTTATGATACCAGGATTTTTAGAAATTCTGGACAAACGAATACTGCATTGAAACTAGACCTTTTCTTAAAGACTAATATCATCAGAAGCATTGATATATGAGCCTCATAGAATACCTAAGACTGCAAGGGGCCTCCAGAGGTCTCAGGTCCAACCCTCTGCTCAAAGCTGGTTAAGGTAAAGCAAGTTTATCTATAAAGTATCACGCAGATAAACTACTGATACTTGCAACTCTGACTTCAGCTTAAATAAGTTTGCCAGTGTGTGGAATGTAATTCTTAAAGTAAATTCTTGAGTTTTTCTGTACATTGAGTTCTGCAAGATGGTGTCAAGTTTTTGTGGTTTTAGCAATACAGAGAACTGCTGTGTTGTGCAGGAAACTGGTGGGTTGCTATAGTCTTCTCATCCTTAGCTGTGAAGGCGTATCAGCAGTTTAATTGAAAGAAAATGGGAGTATTCAAAAATACTCTAAAAATTTGTTTTTAAGGGATAATATCTATTCTGCTTTAGTTTCTAGATGGCAGGAAATAGGATTATCTGCCTTGGTTGTGAGATCTTGTATACAATTACTTTTTAGGAAACATTTTTCATCTAATCAGATCTTTTCTGGTATCCCCTTGATGGCCATGGCTCATGAGACATTAGTCATCAAATAACGATCATCTTTTCGAGTCTGGGATTGTAAATCAGGCATACAGAGCTAATTGGATTTGGGAACCAGAGCAGAGAAGATTTGTTTCAGGGCTAGTATGACAGTGCAGCTACATCGTGTGGTTTTGTTTGTTCAGTTGTGCATATGTAGCATTGAGCAGGAGCAAAATGTTGCATTGGTTAAGCAGTAAGTGGTTAAACATAGTACTTAGGCTTGCGTTTTTTTAAGCAGGATTTTCTGGAATGTCTTTTGAAGTGCCACAATGCCATCTACTGGCTTGCTTTCCTGTGTTTTTTCCCAAAGGGGGGTTTTCTTTTGTACACAGGCTTATATGTAAGGTTTATGTGGTATTTTTAAATAGCAAAATAAACAAGTTGGTACAGAATGAACAAGATGTTTTTGGATGCATATGAAGTTAAAGGACACGATATGTCACATATTAGTACTGAAAGGTAATGGAGGAATCTGCTTTCCCTTTATGTCCCCTATAGCAGCTTTTGTGCAAGTAGCTTCACCGTTTTCTGTCTATAGTCACTCAGTTTTCCTTTTTGTTTCAATGTTTTTTATACAGATAAATGGAAAGAAAAGAAAGAAATGTGTAAGCTATCAAGCTACAAAAACTGAAAACTGGTGTACTAGAAAGTGTTTCTGGCAGGATTCTTCAGTGACAACTTCCTAGATCCAATATATTCCCTTCAACTGGCTCCTCTTTTTTTCCCCTGATGTGTGTTTAAACAGAATTTTCAAGATTCATCAACAGCCTTCCCAGGACTAAATTTCCATGGGCTTTCTAACAACTGTTTTGGAGAGGCATGTACTAGAAAATATTATTCTAAGTGTCAGGCTGCTCATACCGTAAATGAGCAGTGAGCAGTTATAAGAAGCTGTGATTTGTTCTTGTTTTTAATCAGTCTGCCTAATAGTATCTATAGGAGTATCCCTCTGCCTTTCACTTATTGCCAAAAGAAATTAATGTGCAAATACAAAAATAATTTCCTGAAAATAACCAGGAAGTATAGATCAGGTAAAGGCTGTTATTTGCAGTTTCACTGCCTGCTTTTTCTTGAAGATATCTGGAGAGTTTCCTCATTAATTGGTTATTTTGTTTGTCCTCATAAAATATTCCTTCAGTTTTAATCTGTTTTTGCCCTCCACTTTTGGTTTTTCGTAACAGAAATTTTTCATAGTCCTGCCTTTCTTCAGGTCAGTTAGGAGAAACGTTGGTAATGGCTTGTAACACTTCGGATTGTTTTTTAAATAGATCTGTAACTCGTTCAAGTACAGCTCCAGAATCATTATTCGTAACAAAACAGCTAGAAAAAAATTCCAGCTGTTTCCTAAAGGGCCTATAATGAAGGTAAATACAAACATCTCTGCCCCTTCCTGACATTTCACCCCCTATCTCGCTGATATTCAGAAGGTCAAGTGGATCTTGCAGGCAAGCCTAGTTATTGCCTTGTAGGATCTGTGGCTTGCTGACAGCTGCGGAGCATTTACACGTCCATGTCTGTGCTGGTGGAAGAGCCTGAGTGCTTTTGGCCAGCTCATACGGAAAGGAAGGTGGCTGTCTGTGTGTCTGTCTGCATGTTAAAGTTAGTGCTTGTTTGTAGCGGTGGGTTATTGCCCTGCAGTTGGCATGCTGTACGCTGGGAGCAGTGAAGCTGAAATGATTGTACTTGGCACCCGTGTTGTTTTTTGTCATATAAATGATCGGTGTCAGAGAGGTTGCACTGGGGAATGGGTCTCGTTAGCAGCTCGGGCTTCCCATTCCTTGCTAAACAAGCCACCCACAAGCCATATGGTAGCTCTGCAGAGGGGAAAGCCCTCTGTGGCACTCCCATCGCTGTGCTGTTTGGTTTTGGCCGGGGTGTCTCATCTGAGGAATGCTCTACTCTATCCTGTGCAGAGCAACAGAGGTTGCTCCCTGCCTATATTTGGAATAAGTGCTAACCTCTCACTCCTAATTGTTATCTGTGCTGGGAAATACCAGGGCAAGCCTTCATTCAGCATGACATTAAATATGGGAGAATTGGCAAAACCGGAAGGGCAAACAAGAGTATTTTATACCACATCTTCTGTTATAATCTCTTCTCTCTCTTTCTTTCCTTCTGCGAACTGTCCTGTTCTATTGCAAAGAAGGAAGAACCAATTAAGCCAGTTGCTGAAAGTGTTTTGCCACCCACACTACTGAAAAGAACTCTCTGCACAGAATTAGCACTTACCAGCTGTGCTAAACCCAGTAATTTATCTTTGCCAAAAAAAACCCTGAAAAAACTGCTGCTAGAGTTTATTCCACTTAAACAAGTTAATGTAAGCGATACCCTATATCCACACAAACACACAAATCTCCTGCTCAAAAGCTGGAGGGTTTGCAAATAATTATTTTCTCCCTCCTTAATTCTCCTCAGTGTTTGTAAGAAGGGCAGGACCGAGGAGCTCTGGGAAATTAACTCATTTGTATATGGAACTGGCTGAGGGCAAGCTTGCCAGCTGGAGAGCAGTTTGGTGGCAGGACACTGGCCTAAACTTGGGCAGGTTTGAGCGCAAGGGCTTGGATTTAGCTCGGTGGGGTGCTGGCAGTGGTGTTTGCCTCTGTGCTGAGAGCAAGGGATAGCGGTTCCTGCCTGGGCGAGTCTGTAGGAAGCCAGAAGCCTACCCACCTCCACCTGGAGTATCTACAAGAGGAACAGAGTGGTTCAGTGTGTTCATAGTTACAGCTCTGCAGAGACTGCTTAATAAGGTAGATCAGAATCAGTTTTTTGACTGAGGTTTTGGTTTGGAAACAGTGCTGAACCAGGCAGTCTGAGGATGACTATGGTACAGGGGATGGCAAAGTGAAAACTCACAGTTACAAACCTTGACTGATATTCAACAAATTCATACTCAGTCCTAAAATATCAATATCCTTTCTTCTCATCTGCTCCCAATTCAGGTTTTTGAAGAGTGTAGGCAGTTTAGGCAGTGCTTTTTCCAGCCAAAATTCCAAATGCTGAAGCCTTTGATTCCCAAGAACTCAAGGGACTACCTCTGTTCCCCTGAGGGTGTGAAAACAAGGATGTTGTGTGTTTTGTACAGCTTTCACTAAAACCCTTCCAAAAGAGGGGGGGAAAAAAAAGAAGAAAAGTCCTTTGAAGCTTGGGTCACTTTCAGGTGTGGGATTTGGAGATACTGAACCGAGAATGATGGCTGAGCAAGAAAAAATAAATCCTTGGATATCCTCCATCAGAGAAAGTCAGATAAACAAGGAAATTATCTTTGTGATTCTGTCAGGAACAGATGACTGTGGGTTAGTGATCTGTTAGAATTTTGCCAAAAAAAAAGGAAGTCTTGTTAATGCAGAAAAATAAAAACTCTTAATCCTTTCTTTATACACTTGCAGGTCAGCTAAACACTGCAATAGTGTCATGATATGTAAGTAGTTACATGGACGATGAGTTGCTTCTTTCCAGGTAAAGATACAGGTTGAATCAAAAACATCCAATACAAAATTTATCTTTGGAAATACAGATATATTATCTAAATATAAATTAAGTTAGTTACTTCTGTTCTTTCAGATTTAATTTTGTAGTTTGAATGAGCACAGAGAAAAGCTTAGCCTGTAATTATGTCTGAGGTCAGTGTAAGGTAACATCAGTGCAGAGGAAGAGACGTGTTGGAACCTTAAAGTATGTTGTTCCTCACATAAAATTAAATTTAATCTTTGGTTTTATCCTTCTTGAAGGACAGGGGGGGAAAAGGAGTTTCTCTGTCTCTTATGTCTTGGAAAAGTGTCTCTGTTACAAGATTTACTTTTTCTTTTCCAAAATGCTGACAGGGGGTGTTACTTTAAGATGGTATTAGAGCACCTGGCAGTTCTACGAAATGCCATGTACCTGGTACTATCCTGTAACTATCCAGCACTAGAAATCTCAGTAAGGACAGTCTGGAGTCTTGAAGCAGATGTATCACCACCAAATAATTAAACTGTGGCTAACATACATTCATGTAAAAATTCAGCAGCTCATTGTGTCTTTCACCTCCCAAAATATAGCATCAGTAGCAGATTAAAATGCCTTTGTTGTTTTGGGTTTTGGGTTTTTTTTTTAATATATACTTGTGGGTCCAAGGCCATTAACAAAAGAGAAAATTGGCATTGTTAGGTTGAACAGTATTACAGTTCTGAGTCACCTGAACGTTTCCCCTTTATGTTTGGTGTATTGGATAAGATTCAGAATAAATAAAAGAACAAATCCAAGTTCATTTGGTTAAACACTGTATTGCCTTACCAGATGTATACATGTATGTTCTGCTTGAAAGGGGAAATATTTGCCTTATTTTGTGCATCTTTCTGTAGTAGGTGATTGTGCCAACCTGTCTTAATTGCTGCAGTTTTCCTGCTGGTTACAATTAATTCTTTTGTTCAAACAGGTAATCTAAGATCTGAGCTCTGAGAGTAATTATACCTCTCTGCATTTCTGCTGCCTGTGTGTACTGTCTGTAAAACATTGAGCAGGATCCTGCAAGCAGCAATGTCCCCTCAGCTCCTACTGGAGAGTCCTCAAGCGTGATACATATTGCGTATTTCTTTTCCATTTGTCTCATGGAGTTATTAATGCGGGTGTACGTGCAGCCACGTGCTTTGGTACTGCAGATGCTATGAAAACGTCTTGTTTGTAAAAATCAAAGTGGAAGTGTAGCGATTGTGCGTGGGTGACTGTTGGGCCATGTAAGATACTACAGGTGTGAACTTGGAATGGAAGCAAGCGCAGGTCTGGCTGGGATGAGAAAACCCACTGGGCTTCAAAGGCAGCAGGTGACCAAGGTTTTCCATGCCACACACATTTTCTAGAGCAGTCTGCATTGCCTTGTGTCACTGAACTGACAGCATACATTGAAGAATCATCAACATTGGCTGTTCATCATGCTGGTCGTGCACACTCCTCAACTGCTTTTGATTTGGGTGAGCTCAGACATCTTCTCTGGCATGTTTTTGCTACAGAGACCTTCAGATGCGTTTTTCCAGTACTACAGCTGGCCAGTCTTGCTCTTCTGTCCCTAGTACCTCAGTACCTGCTGTCTCAGGATGTCTTAGCTCCTGAAGTTCATGCACATACTTTGATGTCTTGCACTTACTTTATGTATTGTTCACTTAAAAAGACAGTAAAGATAAAGCATGCAAGCTTTTCAAGGCTTTAGACAATCATCATTTAGATGTCAAATCTCAGTTAAAAGCTTAGAAAGTAGCATGCCATTTGCTGTCTCTGAAACTTCCTTTAGGTTACAGTGGTGTGGGACAAAATCAGAAATTTTGCAGAAATTCTCTGGAACTAGGAGGGAGGATAAATGTGGAAGGTTATATGTTGTATTAAAAAAAGGGATGAGGGGCACAGCTGGATAAGTAATTTTCTGACAGACATTAACTTACAAACATTCCATGTACATCCTTGTGTAACTGTTTTGCAGCTCTTCCCAGCAGCCACAATTCCCAGTTTACATGAGAAGTAAGGCTAAAGTTGATTCTTTCAGTACATTGCATTTCTAGCATCTGACTTCAAATACAAATGTTGTAAAAGGTGGTATTTAAATAGTGACTGCTCTCAAGCGTAAAACGGCAACTCAGTTCTGCAGTGGTTCACAGTATGAAAGCCTATTAGTGCTACAAAATCAGTTTATCACACTTCTCAGTAAGTATATTTATTATTTGTTTATATCTGTCTATAAGGACTGAATTTTCTCCAGTGTTTCATTCCAAAAGTCGCTCACAGTTAGTGATCCAAGACGACACTGAGGAGTGAAATATTTTTCTTTTATAATGACAATTTAGTCTTTGTATTGTGGAGTTAGTTTATCTGTGATACAGAAACATTACAGTATTTTTCTGGACATAGTGCAGAATGTGTGTTTTGTGACAGTGGCTGTTGTATTATACTACTGACAAAAGTAAGGCGGGCACTCCCACTGGCTTTGATGAATTCTGCTTATGTAGTTGCTGCAAAACATAGGGTCCTCTGTGAATGGGATGAGCATTTACATACCAAATGTCTCAGCACTACTAGAGTACCTGTTATACCACACTCAGCACAATGTTATCCAGGTCTTTGTCTCTGTATTTTCAAGTACTAATGTTTTATATTCCTCTCCTTGCCACACTCGGCATCCTAACTGAGTGTTTTTTCTCTTCTGCATGCTATGTTGAGAAGAGATGAGCCTATATTAAGTTTCTCCCCTTTGCCCACATGGAACTGACTTTTTAGAAGCCCTGCTTCTTCTGTGTTTGGCTTTCCAAAGATTTTGAGCTGCTGTGTGGAGGTAGAGGTTTTATATGTAAATAAGAGAAAAAAGGAAAGATGCTGAAATACGTTAGCAGGTAACAAGTAGGAAGAGATCCTGGAGAACACCAGGATGCTGAAAGGATGCAAAGCTCACACATGGTCAGAGATATCTCTGTAGATCTGCTTCTTCCTTGGATGTGTGTCATGTCAGACCTTCACCTGGCTGTTTCAGCGCCAAATCAGTCACTGCATGCTTTCCCGTGACCCACTGTCAGTCATCTCTGCAAGGTTACCTTTGCAGCAGCACACAGATGCCTCGTCCCCTTTGTGGCATGCAGCTGCCCATGCCATCAGCTCTTGGGATTTTCCTTGTCACACTCCTTTCCTCTGTAGGCTGAGAGGAATGAGAGAAGTGCACCAGTGTGCCTTTACTGAAGGACCGCATGATCTTGTCCACTTGGCTTCCCAATGTTCTTCTTTCTCCGCTGAGGACCTTTGTTTGTTATTTCAAACTATGTCAAGCAAAGGCCATGTCTGTTGTGCCCATGCTGTCTGTAAGGATAGTAGCATGTTTCTGTAATTTTTTTATTTTTTTAAAAAGGAGCTCTCTCAACTGAGAAATAATCAGCATTTAAAAAGAAGAATCCCTTGCTATTGTAGGTTATCATATACAAATACACGTGAGTGTGTATGCTTACAGTATTTTATGTGTTAATCATTGCTAAATTAGATACAAATCTCTGCTCTTTTCATGGAAGAGTTTCTCTTCAGAGAGGGCCACGGAATAAATTATAAAAGCGTTAAATAAATGTGCCATCCTGCTTCTGATAGGCTGAATAAAGGTGTACCAAGATATAGTGTATATGGTTCTAACAATATTATGTAATTTATTATAATTAAGATAAATAACTTTCAGATAAATTCTTGCCTATTAGCTGGTTTACTTTTCTTCAAACCTTCCTATTTAGTGAAAGCCAGACAAATGGTAGCTATAAATTATTTTTTCTTGTCTTTTCAATAGCTTCATGTAGCAGTGGCTGTAAAAGATGTTTTGACAAAAAAGAACAAAGGAAACAGAGTTTGCAAAACACGAGCAGAAGTAAAATATACTTGAACTTCTCAGCTCTGTGCTTCCCTTTGCTTCCTTTCCCATTCCTGTGCAAAAAAATGGTATCATTGAAAATAAGGGAAATGTCTCCAAAATTATACAGTTTTTTCCATACTGATTCCAGCTCTGAAGAACTGGAATAACGTATGTATTTAAGGAGCTAAATGCAGTTTTTCAATATTCTTCCCTAAGCAAAGAAAAAAAAAGGTGCTGCTACAGCATTTAATACCAACACAAAGATGTGGCAAAGCACTGAACAGTTACTGATGATTTTTTGGTTCATTTGCTATGAACCACAGTGGTTCATTTACTATTGCAGTACATGATAATTTAACAATTGCTGTCTGTATTCATCTAAAAACCACTAAACTTCCTTTCATTAATAAGAAAGTATTTATGATAAAGTGTGCTGTGTATAACATATCTTGGGGGAAAAAAAGATAATGCTTCTTAAAAACAATAACAAGTTCACTTACGTTTGCAATAGGACTGCAAATTGGTTGGCATCATCCAACAGGAAAGACAGTAGGTAAACAACTTCCAACGCTGTTCCTGGCTCTTAAAAGTAATCATTATTCTTGTACATTTCTGTTTTTGTCAGCATTCACTTAATAGACATTTTATATTCATAATGGAAGAAAATAAGAATGGGCAACTTCATATGGTGTTAGAGGCCAAGATTAGCAGCAGTGTATGTGATGTGACTGCAGAGTCATCGATGATTTTTCTTCCTAGTTAAGATTCAGCAGTGTGCCTCTGAGATACACCTGACAGCTTTTCAGGTGCAACAGGACAAACTGATCTGATTTACAATACATGTATGCATGTGTAACATGGATATATTAATAAACAGGACTTTCTTTCCATAATAAAGAACCATGAAAATGTATACACTTATATGTGATCCCTGGCTGTAATAAGGTAACCATTTCTTCCCTGCAAGCAAATTTGCAATAAGAGAGAGAAGACAGCTAGGTTTATATAGGGATTTTAAAAAATATTTAATATATATGTATACAGAATCACAGAATCACAGAACGTTAGGGATTGGAAGGGACCTCAAAAGATCATCTAGTCCAATCCCCCTGCCGGAGCAGGAACACCTAGATGAAGTTACACAGGAAGGCGTCCAGGCGGGTTTTGAATGTCTCCAGAGAAGGAGACTCCACAACCTCTCTGGGCAGCCTGTTCCAGTGCTCTGTCACCCTCACTGAGAAGAAGTTTCTTCTCAAATTTAAGTGGAACCTCCTGTGTTCCAGCTTATGTATTTATATAAAAACCTATAATTTTTTTAATATTTAAATGTGTTTACTATGTAAACTTGTCGTGGTTTAGGGCTGGGCTGGCCACTAAATCCTGGACAGACGCTCTCTATTAACTCCTCTCCTCTCCCCAGAAGGGAGGAGAAAAGACAATAAGGGAGAGAGACTTTATGAGTTGGAAAATAAAACTAACAGGTTTAATGAAACAATAATACTACAGAAGAATAATGTAAATAGGAAAATAATGAAATATATACAGATACGTACAAATATATATACAAAACCAATATAAAATCCTCCCCCGATGATGATTGCATCACCAGAGGCTCTGCGGAGCAGGGCACTGGAAAAGTCTCAGACTAAACTCAGCAGCAGGTGGGAGCAGGATGCAGGAACACACAAATCAGGATCAGAGGCCGACAAACTAGCAGGGTTCTGCTTGGACTTTGGCCATTGCAGGATCGAGACGGACGGAAGGGTCCAAGATGGAAAGGCTCCACGATGGAAGAAGGGTCGAGACCCTCGTGATCTCTCAGCTTTATACTGAGTATGACGGATGTAGGATGGAATACCTTGCTGGTCAGTTTTGGGTCCACTATGCCCCCTGTAGGCACAGACACAGCACCCATAATGAGACAGTGGCCTTGAACATTATCAGTACACATTGCCTGGGGAAAAAACCATGCTGCTAGCTTCAGCAAGTTTGGCCACTTAAAAAAGACTGAGCTGAAAAGTAAACTCAATAAATAAAAAATTAATTCTATTTAGATCAAACCAGGACAAAACCATACATGTTAACTATGTATAATGCATCAACTTTAATTGACATCTGCATTTCTTTAGGAAAAACATTTTTTACTTCTATGATGACCTTCTTGGGAAATCAATTTTTAAATAAGTGAGAGCTAAAGGAATTACTGTTTTATGATGTTTTCATATTCCTATGCTGTAGTGGCACTTTTGTGTGTTTAGGTCTTTTCTTCACCAAGATGATTCTACATAGAGTAGGAGTGTTGCACAATCTCCTGTTAGACCGCTGCTGCTTTTGTCTGCCTTCGAAAAATAAACAGTGGCATGAACAAAAATGGGAGTTGGTTTGCCTTTGAGGGCAGCAAATTGTTCCGTAGAGATTACTTCAGAAATTATGTTTAAATGAGGGGAGAGTTACTAAATAAACAAACACTGTTTGTTAATTTTGTTATTTGTGTTACGAATGGAGTGAGACATGGAAGGGACAGAGAGGGGAAACTCCTCTGTATAACTCTAATATATTGACTTAGCTTAGAAGGCAATGTTAAAAGTACCACCATGAGTGTCTGTAGTCACAGAATCACAGAATGTTAGGAGTTGGAAGGGACCTCAAAAGATCATGCAGTCCAACCCCCCTGCCAGAGCAGGATCACCTAGACTAGATCACACAGGAAAATTGCAGTCATATTGCATTGATTTACATAAGAACATACCCTGATTGCAATTAGGAAGATGATGTTTGTATGTACTGGGGAACTCAATCAAGATATGGTACCAGCTGTGCAAGGTGCTAAGATTCCTTCAAGGGCTGAAACCTAAATTGTCTTTCCTTCTCATTTGTCCATGCTGCTCAGAGATACTACAAGCCAGATTTCTTGTCATTTTGACTTTGCATTTATTTACTGAATCTGTGGACATCCTTCTTCAAATCCACCCCTGTGGGTGTACACTTTGTACATTACCATTTCCTTTTGGACATCACCTTTCCTCAGGTCTGCTGCCTAGCTACTTACCTGGGTAATTTTAGGGCAATCACAGTGAAATTTGTCAGTAAGACCTCACCCAAGCAGGTAGCTACTAGTTCAGAGATAGGTTTGGAAGGAAGATAATGATGAAGTAGTTCAGTGTATCTTCTTCAGGCCTCAGCAGGATTTGTTAGAGCTCACAGGTTATTTACCATGCAATTACAATTCTGTAAGGTACCTGGGAAAAAGATGCCTGGCCACCTTTGTACTGCAGAGCCAACACAACTAAGGAGGGAAAAATGTGGTAGTTATTAAAGTGGACAGACATTTTTAATATATACAGAACTGTCAGGGAAAGATGCCATCATACTTGTCAGAGCAGAACCATGCACTCTTAAACGACTGAGGCAAATTAGAAAAGAAGTTAAAACCCAGTAACCTTATTTTCAGCCCTGCAGAAATAGAAGCAGTCAGTTCTACCTCAACTTTGAGCTGCAAAGTAAAATATTTATACAGTTTGCCATGATTTAGGCCCAGTGAGCAACTGAGCACCACACAGTCATTTGCTCACTCCTTCCTTGTGGGACGTGGAGGAGAAAATATGTAAAGCTCATGGGTTGAATCAAGGATAAGGGTGGGATTACTCACCAATGATGGTCACAGGCAAAACACACTCAACCTGGGGAAAACATCAACTTTAATTTGTTAATGATCAAAACAGAGTAGGATAATGGGAAACAAAGCCAAATCTTGAAAACGCCTTCCCCTCACCACTTCCTTCTTCCGGGCTCAGCTTAGGTCATGATTTCTCTACATCCTCCCTGCCTGGTGCCCGGGACAAGGAATGGGGATTGCAGTCAGTCTCACGTTGTTTCTGCTGCTCCTTCCTCTTCAGGAGGGTTCCTCACACTCTTCCCTTGCTCCAGCATGGGGTCTCTCCCATGGGAGACAGTCCTCTATGAACTTCTCCGATGTATCCTTACCACGGGCTGCGGTTCTTCATGAACTGCTCCAGCATGGGTCCCTTTTGTAGGGTGCAGTCCTTCAGGAACAGACTGCTCCAGCGCGGGCTTCCCATGGAGTCATGGCTTTCTTTGGGCACATCTGCCTGGTCTGGCGTGAGGTCCTGGGCTGCAAGTGGATCTCTGCTCCACTTAAACTCCATGGCCTGCAGGGGTACAGCCTACCATCTCACCACGGGCTGCGGAGGAATCTCTGCTCTGGCACAGAGCTCCTCCCCTTCCTTCTTCACTGACCTTTGGTGTTTACGTAGTGGTTTCTCTCGCATCCCACTCCTCTCTGTGCTGCAGGTTTCCTTTGCCTCACTGCAGGTTCCTGAAATGCTCCTAGCTCTTGGGCTGGGGCTGGGGCTGGGGCTGCCCTGCCCAGGGCTGAGGCCATGCTGCCTGCTCCATGTGCTGCACCTCTCAAATATGTTATTGCAGAGGCAGTACCATTTTGCTAATTGACTCAGCCTTGGCCAGAGGCAGGTCTGACTTGGAGCTGGGGAAGCTCCTAGCAGCTTCTCACAGGAGCCACCCATGTAGCACCTCCCCTGCAGCACCTTCCCTGCTACTGAAACCCCACCAGACAAACCTAATACAGGATTAAAACCACAGGACATGCCACATAGCTTCAAAAGCTGAAGAAGATCTAGTAGTAGTCTGTAAGCAGTGGTAATGGATCTGCAGGATCTACTCCACTGGCTGCATCAGGCAGGAAGGTAGGCCCTAGGATTCAGGCTGCCTCCCAGTCTACCACTGTCCCACTGCAGTTGTATCCATCGCGTGGCTTGGCATGGAAGCTACAGATAACCTGCTTGCCAGCCACAGGTGAGAGAGTCAGGCACTGGCCACCCATAGACTATTAGAGAAGAGAGTTCAGAGCTGCCAATTTGTCTGGATTTGTTGAATGTTTTGGGTGATAGCATGTTCTTCTAATGTCTTCGGGACACTGGGATTTTTTTTCAATATTTAATTCTACTTTTTAAGCTCTTCTTACTTAATTCTACTATTTAATTCTTACTGCACCTCCCCATACACATTTCTGATATTCTGTTATCTGGGGAAAACCTCTCCTACTTGCTTTTTTCACAGTAGCGGTGACAGATGCCATGAAGTGGCTTTTTCCCATGATTGCTGCTGCCAGCCATGAGCAAGGAAAAGTACTGTTTTCATATGAACACACAGACACCTAATAACCAGAGAGAATGCTTGGGTTACAGGATGGATCAGTGCTTACAGTAATATCTTTTTCCCCATTTGGCATCTCACACCTGCTGATAAATTCCATTCTGAAACCCTAAATCTTGTCCTGGAATCAGGTGGAAGGCAAAATTAAGTTTTTCAAGTTCACAAGAAGCAGCTGACTGTATAGACTTGTATTAAACCTCTGAAAAAGGACAAATTGTCAGGTTTTGAGGGTTGGGCTTGTCAGACTTGTTTTTAAAGTACATAATTTTGCAGGCAGAATTTAAACATTGACTAACTCGGTAAGATCTGAAAAGCAGCCTTTATATTTCTATTTATTACCTTCTCCTGATGACACAATAGTTCTTCATTGCTCATTCTTTCCTGCAGAATTTAATTGTAATGTGTTACCTTACAGAGGTAAATAAAATTCTGGGTGACAAAGTTGCTGAGCAAATGGTAGATAGAGCCTTTTTCCACAAAAGCTTCCTGTGATTAGTGAAACTACCCTGGCACTGACCTCTGCACTGGCTTGCAGCCACTACAGAAGAGTAATTGGCATGCGGCATCCAACCTGCAAACACACATGATGAAAAAAGGATACAACAGATAGCTACTTAAGTCTTTAATTTGGGATAACGATCCACAGCTATGCTTGCTGCTTAAGTGCTTTCTTTAGGTTTAGAGGAGGTGAGAACACTGTAAAGTCACTGTTTTGCTTCAGAGGGTTAATGAGTGTCAGTGTGCAAATACTGGTGCGGTCCTTCTGCTGAGGCAGAGTGGATGTTTATAGATGTGAATTTTTCAGCAGCTATAAACGGAAGGTCTGTTTGTTTTGTCTGAAGTGCATGGGAAAGACTTGATCATAATGTTAGAAATTCAAGGCTAACGGTTTAAATAAATCCGTACGTTTCAAAGTTCAGCCGAATATGTCATGGCACAGCTTATGGAAGGGGGGCACCAGAGCAGGCAAAGCTGCAGCAGCCCAGCACAGGCAGACAGCACGGCACTGCTGGCTGTGCGCTCGCTGAAACGCGTGCAAGCCTGGGGTTTACCAAGGAAGCAGCTCAACACACACATCTATGATTTTATTGCGTTCGAGTCAAGAGGTGCAGCATTATTTAATATCACCTGGTGGCACAGGGACAGCAAACAGCAGCTTGTACCATTCTCCTACAAAGCCATCTGCCCTGGCTGAATATGATTGACTGAGAAGTCACGTACTCAGCCCCATCTATCTCCCCAGTTGGTGGAGAAAAAAAAAATGCAATTCAGGTTTCAGCATTTTTGTAATCCCTCTGAGCCTCCCATTAAATTTGCTCTACTGTGTGGGAAAGGATTAAAGATTCTTTGGGCTCCGAAACACAGTATACAAAAATTAAGTACCACAGCATGGTTTGTGGTAAGGCAGCAACTAAAGTGTATAGCCTGCCACATAACCCAGAGCAGTGAGTTCTCTTTGATAAGTAACACGTGTTGACAGCTTAAAATTTCTGTGGTAACACATGCTACAGTTGTGGACGGCCTTTGTTTTAAATATTCTGTATGCAACATACTTCATAAGTAATTTCAAAAATAATCGGGGTTGTTCATATGGTGTTACTAACTTAGTTCAGAGTGCCAAAAGCCAGGAATATTTGCTGGCAAAAACTTCTGTTCCTTTAAGAGTGGCTCATAAATGCTCCCTTGTAATAAATATTTCAAGATTAAAATCTATGTACTACAAGTTTCAGACAAGGCTGTCCATCAAGATGAAATAGTTCATTTCCTGAAAGGCAATATTATTTACATTTTTTGTGAGTGTGGGCATAAATGAAAAATTTCTGCCTAAGAGCTGCCAGGATTTTTCCTCTCAAAAACAGTAAATGAAAAATGCCAAAAAAATTCATTCCCTAATGTTTTACTACTTTGAGAGCCTGACTTGCTGTCAGGCTTAGTTTGTGCAGTACTAAATTCTACTAAATATATTGTGCTTAGTGTAATTAAGCATGTAGCCTTTTTTGTCTTAATTCCATAATTAAATAGATAAACTTTTATTTTTGTGAAGAGGACACAGAGCTACTGCATACCCAGGCCCTGGGGAGAGAAAGTAGGGGCAAGAAAGGGCATAATAGATACTGAAAATTAAGTTCCGAATTGATACTTATAAAATAAATATTGTCTTCTGCTATTTACTGTGTGTGACTACTGTGCATCTGACTACCATTAACCAATGCTACGATGCAGGCTAGGAAGTACTAAAGAACAAGAGGATTCAAAGCATCAACGTTGCATTTTTGTCATTTTTCATTTCCTCATTGCACTAGAAAGCACAAATACATGAGGCGTGAATACCATCTCATGAACAAGAGGTCAGTTCCAGCGTGTGTCAAATGTTATTGCCGAACCAACTGTATCGCTGTTTTCACCGTTTTCAAGGCAAATTAATTTAAATTAGAGTTCCAAACGAACTGGAAAACAATACCATACCATGCAATTTATATCTAGGCTTTCCACCCAAAAAAAACATAATAAGAAATAATCTGCTGACTATATCCATCTTTTTATTTTTCTAAGCATACAGCCTGTTTGCTTTTCCTCTGTAGTAACTTTTACTGTTAACTTTTAATATGAGCCTTTGAACAGTACTCCTCAATGTCATTATTTCAGGATTTTATATATGCAAATGCTTTATGTATCGGTTATTTTTCTTAAGGTCTAGGCTGATAACAATGTTACTTACCAAAAAAAGCTTATGGAAAGAAAAATGGCATTATGAAAAAGCTTAATACATGGGATTACTAAATTCTTGGGCTTTTTTAATCTCTCTTGTGAAGCTGAAATTATAACCTGTTTACTTTCTGGTTTCAGCTTGCTGATATTTTGGTTTCCTTTCAGGTTACTATTGGCCAAATGTATTCTACACAGAAATTGGTTATTGAGAGTCCAGGAAGCACATAGCTATGAGAAGACTCCGATCATGAAGCAACACTGGACCATCTTCAGCATCCTACAGTGCCACATACAGATGCGTAAACTCACTGCACATGTCTGAGCTTTTCTGTTCAGCAGAAGAAATACCTGAGAGACTCATTTTTTGGCAACCAAAGTACTATTTTCTAATGGTTCACATGTTCTGAAATATATTGCTGTGATTTATAATAGCGTGTAAGGTAGTCTTGAAATTTGTCTGCTTGTATGTCCCACGTGATGGAATAGTTTCTGCTCTATTTTGACAATAAAACTTCACTAAACTACCTGTACCCAAACACATTATTCTGTTGAGCTTGTCCCTCACTGAGCATGAACGATGTGTTAGATTTAAACCCCTCACCCAGTTACTAAGACTAAGTTCTTATTGATCCTGTTTCACTTAAAAATATACAGCGTCCAAATTAAATGACTGCTTCATTTTAAATATTAAAACCAGAGAAGAACAGAGCTTTCATCCCCTAGACCTTAATACTCAAAAATATCACAGGCTGCATTGTGTAATTTCTTTGAAGAGCATCCCTTGACATTTCAGGAGGTAACATAAAAATTTCACTAGTTCTTTCTTTAGTTTCCAAGAGTTAATAACCAGTCTCATCCTTCTTTTAACAATTAAGAGATCAGAATAGCAGAACATAAAACCTGCATCACCGAGGCTTGGGAGCTTTAAAATATATTTCCACCACTGAGTCCTTTTCTAAATTTGTTGAGGGGCAGCTATTAGCAGAAAACACCACATCACTTTTATGCAAGGTTTTCTTTTTTCACAAAGCTCCTGAATTTTGCAGGAGAAAAAACCTAATTGCGACAATAACTCAAAGTGCTGCAAGTCGTGAATTGGCACCAAGCTTTGCTTAGCACAAGTGGAGCACCCAGCATAGTGTTTTGTTCCTTTATTTCTTTATTAAATCTGTAGAATAATCAAAAGTTTGGTGACCATAAGTTAAAAAAGCAAGCAGAAATTTTGATCAGCTTCTGTTCAAGTCATTACTGTGCTTGAATTTGTTTTCTCTTAGAAATTTGCAGAAAAATTAGGCAGTGCAAAGCTTTTTTAATGGCATACAGAAAAAAGCTTCCTTTTTTTCAAGGGATTGTTGTGGGTTTTTTTAAGAAGAGAATGAGAAACTGAAAATTAGTTCCATTACACTGTGGCCTTTAAAAACCTCCCCTTATTCTTCTTGCTTCCCCAAATTCATCTTTGTTTAGAACTAATTTTTTTTGTATTGTTTATGCTGTGTGATAACATTATTAAAGCAGAGGATAGGCAGTGTCTAATTTAGAACAAATCCCATTCCTCACCACCATTGAAAGTGCATTTTATAATTTTGTACAGTTAGATTGAAATGTGTAGTAATGCATTCTATTAACAATATTGTGTACAGAATAAGATACTGTGACTAGCTGAGACTACAAATGTAGCCTCCATTCTTTCTTTCAAATAAAAGGCAAATACAGTAATAATTCTCCTCTTCTTAGGTGTATAAGTATTGCAATGTAAATTGCTTTTAATGAACATTTTATTAAAATGTAATTTAATTATTCTAATAGCTAAAATACATTAAATTCTGTATTTTCTATCTCCACATCCATAACTGGATAATTAAGCGCACTTAAGTTAATGGTGAAAGGGTAGAGGAAGAAAGGTTTGGTTACTATTTAAGCTTCCAGTGAACTCAGAGAAATGTAATAACATCTTACACTTTCAGAGGACACAGGCTTCGAAAGTCTGCCCGTTTTATACTCTACGGAACTTGGTCCCTAAACAGTGCATGCAAAATCCTTGTTTAAAAGAGCTTAATTACTGGAACAAGCACTGCATACCATTTCAAGATCTCAGACTGTATGCTAGGAAACAAAATAAACATCCTTATAAATAGTGTAGCCCTAATCTATAAAGAGGGACAACTCCATCAGTAACATTTTTACTATTTAAATCTTAAGTTTTCACCATGTTTACAAAAAAATAAAGAGTTTGATTTCAAATAGAGGCCCTTTAAATACTTAATAATTTCTTCCAAAATCCAGAGGCTTTCCAGTGAAGTTCTTTATTGTTTCTAACAATAATACAGCAGTATTATGTACATGTGCAGTCATGGGCACGTGAAATTTCTTACTAATTCCCTCAAAAGTATGAAGGAGATTAATTCTTCATTAATGCCTGAAAATTCTGTTGTTAAGTTTTGGTGGTAGGTACAACACTACTGCACTCCTAATTCATGCCATCTGCTCCTACTTTCTGTCTCAAGGTTACCACTGAAATTATCTCTCCCTTAGCAATTTCTACCTGCGAAGAAGCAGCAGTAACCTTCAGGATACATTCTACAGCGAGGACCCATCAAGAAAAATACAAAAAAAAAATAATCAGGCTCTTTAATTTCATCCTCTTCCCAATCTGTAGTGCAGAGGTTAAGACAGCTCACTTTCTCAGCCAAGGAAAAATTAGTTCTTATACCAAATTAACTATCAGTTTACCATACAGTATGTATACATTACTTATTAGAAGTAACATAAGAAAACTTCCCCTGTAAGGACCAAAAGCCTGTGTAATACTATTTAAGTTGTTAACAAGAGAGTAAAGCCAGCAAAAGTATTAACATTTACTACCTAAATGCAACACAATCACTCCATTTTAGATGTCTCTTCCCTTCTCTGTCTGGGACAGATCTGTGTTTCCTTTCCTTACCAACACACACGTAAGTGCACCTTCCACTAGTGTTAGTTATGTGCATATCAGTTGTACGTGACTGGAAGATACCTAGAAATATTTTTTTCCTTGCCTAATGTCCATTTTAAGTAATTTTGTCATAAGGTACCCAGTTCTGTATAAAAACATAGCTGACCAAATGCTTTATAATTGAAATCCTACAAACTACGGAAGGAAAATACTTAGAAATATGAAGCTTAGAAAGTCCAGTACAGAAATAAAATTTGTAGGCTGGGATGGCTTTAGTATTATGTTTGCATCCCCTTGCCCTGCTCCTCTCTTGACTAGGTTGACTGGTGGAGGCAGCGAACTGCAGCTGGCACCGTGCTCCAGCCTCGGAGCTGCTGTGCTCTTATGGCTGCACCTTCTGTGCTTCACCAGTTCCGTTTACGTTGCAATACCCATTAAATCGCTCTCTTGGCACACTGTCAGGAGCTTTGTTGGATTTTGTGAATGCAGTGTAAACAACAGGAATAGTTAAAACACAAAGGAGTGATCCCATGACTTACGTACAGTGTCCGCTATTACAAAAAGTATATCTTTTTCCTTAGAATACAAGGGAGCTCAATAAATATCTTTACTAAAGCTGCAATGTCTTAGCAAGACAAGCTTGCTTTTGTATTACATTTAAAATATTTGTCTGTTCCTGATCTCAACATTTTAGCAAACTTAGCCTCAGCAGTGTGCACCAAAATTTGAATGTTTATATATACTGAAGTTTGCCATGACTTCTACAGTATGAACTTGGAAACAGCACTCTGAAAGGAAAAAAAATGAGAACAATTTGTTTAATATTAGTAACTGTTTAAAGGCCAGGCATTTCTGTTGTGTGTTACAGCTAATCAGGAGATTTTACTGCAATTGAAAGCTCAGTTTCAAAATGCCCAGATACGTCAGAGGTACAGCTGTCCTGGAGAAAAGCAACCCAAGAGAGCAGCATGTGAACACTTTACATAGTGTTGAAACAGGCTAAGAAGGATTTTAACTGACTACTCACATTTCTAGAAAGGTATGTCTATATAAAACATCACCACACTTCCAAGCATTAAAAGCATTACTTTCACTCTCTATTGTCAGCAGGTAGAATAATGATTTTATGGAGAGGCACCAGCCCCTCAGCGTACTGTCTGTAGTGCAACATAAATGCATCTCTCCCGATATCCAGCAAGGACTATACGTACACATAAACAGAGCCATGAAAGAGCTGTGCGCTGACTGTTTTCCTGAGTTTTCCATAATGATCTACAGTGAAATCCTGGCATTATTCAAGTCAGGAGTATACAGACTGCTTTGTTCCACGGTTCTTAACACAGGCAGAATTATCTCATACTCTTAGGAACATTTTGCTTGATGACCTTTATAAAAAGAGAAGGAAGGTGTTTAGCTCTTTTACCGAGAGTTTACATTCTTACTTTTTTTTTTGCAGCATTTTAGAAAATGAGAATAGTGCATGAGCCCCTATTGTGGAAGCAGGAAAAATGAGAGAAGCCAATAATTCTTCCAACACTGTGTATTTTCTGCAACTCTAAGAGGAAAAAAGCACAAACATTCACACCTGTTTCACGAACGTGCACCTTCAAATGATTCTGCAGCTTACACAGGAAATCAAATGTCAACAACGTGTTGCAAGAGATGCTTCTTTCTAAACTACTTACCTTTTTTATTGTTAAGCCCAGAATCTACTGAAGCTTTATGAGAGAGGGAAGTGACGGTAAGTAGTGCATTCAAATCACTGCTCTTCTGTGTTCAGAGTAGGAGAACTATGGAGATCTGTGAAGAATGTACAGGCTTTCCATTGAAAGAGCGCACCACATAAATATTTATACCAGTCTTTGGCAATATGCTAATCCAAGGCAAGTAATTTTCCCTCTCTCAAAAAGAATCATGAAAAACAATTAAGGTGATTTAATTACTGTCACGCAGAGACAGCAGATTTTGAACTCTTGACAGATGAACATTCATCACGATGCCATGTTATCCTAACCCCGTAACACAAGACTCCGAGCAGAATCGACAATTAAACCTAGATCATTTCTCCTACCTTCCTGCAGTACTTTGGGCTGGATCCAAATCCCAAGGAAGCCAATGGGAGCAGAAGCCAGGCTTTTCAAGTCCTGACTGAAAGCTCTGGCTTTAAATAAAACAGAAGTATTTTGCATGCAAGTTTGCAGGTCTTCATGACACCAAAGTAAATTTAGCTTCACAGTCGTTTTCTGAATCATTTAAATCTGAATTTAAATGTAAGTAGCAAAAAACTGTTTAACAAAGATTTATCTTTGATGTCCTTCACAGTTACGCACTATGGAGTTTCAACTATACTAAACTTTTTGGCTTTATATACACCTGTAAACCATTTGGCAGCTATTTCTCCCCTAACCTCTTAATCCACGGGGAAAAAAGACCAGAAATCTGCATAAAATTGAAATCTTTGGAGCTGGAGTTTTTCCAAGAAAAAAACTGCTTTGGAAATCTCTGCTTCTATAAAATCTTGACAAGTACAAAAACATAGTGTCTGTTTAAAAGGGAGTATGTTGGATTCTCGTATCAGAGAGGTTCCTCCTTTTGTTTCACAAAAAGTAATTCTTAATCATAAATAAAAGCACTTTACCTGTTATCAAAGCACAAAAATTGTGTGCTTTAAGTATTACAATTTGCAGGATTTTAGGTTGGCACCGATTTTCTGAAGCACTCAAAAGCATTTGACCATTTACTCTTAGCAAATACTTTCTTGCATTTTGAATTTCAGATCACAGGTCAGGCATGTCTGAAGAGAGCGCACAAATGTTGCATTTTCTGGATGTGGATGTTTTACACCCCTTGCCCATAGTTTACTGTGTACCGGAGAATGTTTCTAGCCCCCTGTTAATAAGCACAGCTGGCTGGGATTCTTCAAGGTACCAGACACAGCCATCAGAATATGGCTACTCCTTTAAACTCTGTTTCAGGAGAGATCCCTCCCCTCCCTTTTTTGGGTGTAGTTTCCTTCTCTGAAGTAATTCATCAACAAAACACAGAATAAGGAATGGGCTCCAGAAGTCCCAAATATTACACTGTACTTAAATGAAGAATCAATCTGAAGGCTGTTAGCATGACATATCAGCTTAAGAGCTCACTGTTTCATTGACACAACTATCTGAAGAAGGGTTAATTCATACCAGATTACTTCATGTAATATCCTGTAATCCTGTAACGCACAACAGCTTT
>NW_010168419.1:28280-30547 GCF_000695765.1 Mesitornis unicolor
AAATAGCATAGTTCACTGTTCTCCCTTAAAACTTCTTGTGCTTTTACGTGTAACTTGGAAAACAACAGCAGGAAGTGCTTTCTGTTTGCCTGTGTTTGCTGTGCATTTCCAAAGCCTGAGTGCAGACGGGAGCCATTCTAACAGTAAGATGGTTTCTGAAGAAATTAAAACACCTCTTCATATTTGGCCACATTCTCACACTGTGGTTTCTGTACGGGTTTTTTAGGGGGCAGGGAGGGCTGGCTGCGTTTCAGTAGCAGTGTGCGTGTTCCCAAAACTGCAAGAACTTAAGCCTGAAGCTCCCTCTGCTTCACATCTTTTCACCAGTAAGTCCCTTGCTTCCATCTCCCATTTTGTACCACCTCTCTGAAGAGGCAGCTTATCTGAAAACTATTTTCAAGTATGGGGAATTCTATAGATAAGCAAACTTCTCTAACGTGCTCATAATGGGCTTTAAAATGTTTCACATCTTCAGAGGAAATGAAGACCCGAGAAAACACGCAGTGTGCTCTGTTTTAGAAAGGAAAATTATCTTCCAGGGTCTTGCTGGAGAACATGTATCCATGTCAGCACATTCTCTGCATTCTCACAACATCTTAACAACTTATTTTTTCATCCAAAAAACCAACCCCAGTTTAGAGATACTGTATCAGAATAAACCAAGTGGAGTCAAAGCTGCTAGAAGAGACAGAATTTGACTGAACCCTGCCTGTTTTCCACCCGGACTAGTAAAGCTTTCTCTCATCACAGCCTGTAAATGAGCTTACTGAGCCGTCTGCCATTTTCAGCTATAGCCCTAAACGCTGCTTACGGGCAGGCAGCACCCTGGTTCTAGTGAGGGACACTGACAGCTTGGTGTTCCCCCACTCTGCACCGGATGCTTTAGGGTTGGGGCACAACCAGTTTGCAACACTAAGAAATACCCTGAATCATTCTGCAATACAGAAAAAAGATTTGTAGTGGTGGGCTTTTTAACTTTTTAGAAGTTTTTTTATTCTCAGAAACCCACTTTCATTGGCACTTTTTGCATAATTTGAGGACTTGGGGCACCAGTAGTAGTCAACCTCTAGGCTTGCAATGCAACAGTGAAGACTATGGAAATCATTTCAAGTGTCCAGCGCTGTGCACACAAACCCCTTTCCCAACAACATACAAATACGGAAAAAGATGTAGCAAAATAAGCTGAATAAATTATAAATACTTGAGAAATTTGTGGTGCAAAATGTAACATAAGGAGAGCTGAACTAAGGCACTTGTTTTCATTCATTGCTGAGGACACCTTCTCTGTATTGCACCATCACTCCTCAGTGAGGTCATCCAAATCAGTCACTGCTCCCCAAACCTCAAAATACAGAACTGCATGTGAGACAGACACCATCTTTTACTTTACAGTGTGTTACTCAAGGGTGTTACCAAAGTTCTCCTGATAAATCCAGCGTCAGCAAATATTTTAACTCCTCCTTTGTCCCGGTTTTAGACTCGACAATTGTGTGAAAAGAAGTCACCAGTCTATTTTAAGCAAAAACATTTTTGCAGAAGTCCCTGTTGGCTGCTATTAGCCAGATGGGATCGACACACAAGCCTGGGGAAGGCAGGGAGCGGTATCAAAGTATGCTGAATGATAAAAACCAGAGCAGCTCAGTCCAGGCCCAGATCCAGCCCCAAAACGACTGCCTGATGTTGAGAGCTGCCACCAGCACGGCGAAGGTGGGACGGGCACATGAGCCTGTCACGAGTTTGACAGGTTCTCACAACAGTGAACAGTATTGTTATGGAGTCCATTGAACTAAGAAAATAATTAAAAAGAGACAAAGCACACCATTGCTGTCATAGTATTATGTCCTTGAAATGGACATGAGACTGGGAGAACTGGGATGCTGGGTTAAATCTGTAGGGAATGTGCCATTAAGGTTTCACAGGAGCGCTCCATGCATCTGACTAATCAGGTAAGTGAAGTCAATCCCAAATCCAGACCTCAAAAATTCACTTCAAGAGGGGAAAAGCAAAGCCCACACTACTCAGTCTCCTTGCTCTCTCCAAATTTTTTTTTAAAAAAGGAAAACGATTCCACAAGTCACAGCAATGAGAGTCTATCCACATCCACACTTTGCTGGCGAAACCCAAGTGCCCACTTAAAAACCAGCAGATTTCGCGTGCCTCGGCTGTCTCCCTCCCGAGAAGGGGCTCCGGGGTGCGGGGCTGCGGCCGCCGCCCCCTGCCCGGCCGGGTCCTCACGGCTCCCCTAGGCCGGCCGGCATCAGCAGCTG
>NW_010168420.1:0-289 GCF_000695765.1 Mesitornis unicolor
GCCGGCCCAGCCCTAAACCACGACACTAATATTGCACAGAAATAAACTTCTTGAAGATACAAGCAATTTTCATAGAATGAGTGAATATATAGAGAGTTGATTTATTATAGCAAGCGTTCTAAGTAACTTTTTTAAAGGGTCTGATACAAAGCTGGGATTTCCAAAGTTGTCTATGGTTAATGTTTTCAAAATCTCTTGTCCTGCATGTCCTTATGCCTTACATAGTATTTCTAGTCTGTGTTTAATGAATGATACATGAAGGGCTGTTAGGAAGTTGTGCTGTAGGGAA
>NW_010168420.1:320-20256 GCF_000695765.1 Mesitornis unicolor
TTTGTTCTGAGTCATGAACAGTGCTGAACTGTAGACTCATTAATCTGATTAAAACCATAACTCGTTATAGCCCAGTTACTTATGCAATTTTAAAATATTACATAGTTTGTCTGAGATATCATTAATTGAAGTTATTATATATTTTATTTATTTTTATGATTTTTGATCTAAACTGTTTTATTATTTCACTGTTTACATCATTGATATTTGCACTGGCCGTGTATGTGCAATATCTGCATGTTTGCAGCACAATCTTTCTAACACTTACTAGATATTTAGTTGAGTTTTCAGCTTTCTGGAAGCTAAAGGTTAGGAATTATGAATCATTCGCAAGACGAATATGTTTCAAAGGTTTGGTGCTTGGGCCTTTGCTGCATCCATTTTGGAAAATAATTATATAACGCTTCTATCAAAGAAGCTTATAACAGAATTTAACTAATTCTTTGAAGGAAACTTCCTTTCTCATTTTTAGAAAAGAAAATTCAAAGACGATATAGTTAACAAAACAAACTACTGAAAATTAGTTCTATAACTGCTTTCATGCAAGTACTCCTTTCCCTGGTGGACAAAGTCATTAAGGTGATACAATTATTTTTTCTTTGAATTCTCACTATTACATACCACAAGGCAATCAGTAATAAATAAAATCTTATTCTGAATCACCTCAATAGATGCCAAATCAGTAGGCAGCACATAGGCAGTAGCGATAAAAAAAAACTGAAAAAACAATGTTGAAAGAAATACTAAAGCAAAAGGAAAAACGTTAACAGTGTAAAGCCAACTCAGTTAAAAGCTTCGGGGTTTTTTTTTAGACAAACTATCAATGCCATTTTCAGTAGGAATATGTGCTGATTCGAGTCATATCCAACCTACTGTCTCCAGTGAATGCAGAAAGTTGATCTGTGTCATAAAAGATGCAGGAAACATCCTGGAATCTGACTCTATATGGAGAGAACAGTAATAAAAAATTTCCTTCAAGACCTAAGATTTCTTATTTGCGGAGCCCTTGCTGACAGGCTTTTGTTTGACATGACATGTCTGGAAAGCTTGTAATTGTCTGTGTCTCATTCTGCAAAGAACTGCTTCATAACTCAATTATACTTCACTGGGACTATAACATTTGCTAATAAGGAACTGTGAATGACAGATAAATTCTTAGAATTGGGGTGGGCTCTAGACCTTTTTATCAGCATTCTCTCTCACAGACAAACACATCTTTTTTAGAGATGGCAAATGATGTCTCAAAGCTTAACGCTTTCTCCAGGCACTGCAAAGATGTATTCTGAAGGTCAAATAGAAATAATAAATCAAGACTTTCACTTTCTATATGTAACGCTCAAACAAATTCTGAAAATCTACACATACAATACCTCCTAGTGTTGAATAAGAATACATAAAGCTAAAAACTTCCATATTAACCAAGTCTAGAGCAGCCCAAGTAGAAAGTAACTATTTCCGGTATTTTTCCTGAACATGGAACTTAGTTCAGTGGATTCATCTAAAATATGCCAGATGGGACTTAACTAAAGGAAACTTAGCTTTCTGGGAATTGACTATTATACTAGCTAAGAAGGTATCAGAACTGTTTACCAGGGCCTTTTTGTGAAACATAATAAACTCCTTTTTTAAAACCTGGGAAATACATCCCCTACCTAGGTACTCAGGTCTCAAGAAGTAACAACACATGGATGAGAGAATAAATGCATCTTCTTGTGATCATGGCATTTCAGGCTTTCTAGTACACGAACACATTATTCCACCTGATGTTGTGGTTTATACAGTTGCTCTATCACCCAATGCCTCCACCCCACCTGGTGAGGGGGTTTGGGAAAAGGAAAAGAGATTCATGGGTTGAAGTAGAAATATATTTAATAAAATACTAACAATCATCATCATCATCTAATATTAATAACAGTTATATTATAAAATACACAGAGGTATACTCAGCCAATATTGTAGGGGAGTAAGCCTCAGGGTTAGGATGGTAAACAAATTCTTCTTGAGATGTTAGCAGTGGAAGAGGGGGGGGAAAAGGCAGAGAAGGGCCATCCCCAGCAAACTCCCCAATTTATAGTGAATGTGATATTTATGGTATGAATAGTATCAATTGGTCACCCTGGGGTCACCTTGGGGTCGACTCCCCTAGGTTTCTGCTCCCCCTAGACACTGCACCTGTTTATCTCAAGACAGCTGAACATCTTGAGCTCTATTTCAACTTGCATACCAGAACTGGCCAAAGTGTCTTGTCAACTTTGTTCCCATGAAATAGTGTTGTAGTCCTTAGAAAACGGCAGCTTTCCTCAACAGAAAACTGACTCTAAAATTCTCTCCCAGTAAACCAGGACACCTGATCAGTGCTCAACGTACACAAAGAACAAAAGAAAGTCCTATCAAAGAATGTATGAGAAATTTGGCATGTGACATTAAGGCAAAGATCTTACTGAGATGCATCTGAAAAACGAAGTACAGTTATACAGCAACAGGATCATCTAGATCATAGAGTTGAGAAATAATTTTGAATGTAAGATGGCATGCAAATTAACTAATATAATTCAACACTGTGCTATTACTTCTCTATCCTGCCTCGCAATATACTGTTGAACCTTCATCCAAATTAACTTGCACCTTCTTTTTACATTGCCATGGTCCTTTCATCTACAATTTCTCTGTATTTTAATAAAATACAATCTTGTCTTTAAATGAGGATGAGCTAAGCAGGCAAGGTTTGAAAGATTCATACTCATGGATCTTTGAGCTGAGAAGCATGCAAAGTCATGCACAAGATTGACCAAGTAATTAGTATTTGAAAATGGTATTGGCTTACTGTTTTGTTAGGTGTTTCAACATACAACTATAAAATATTTTTACACTCAGGATTTTTTTTTAACAAGAAAACACCACTAAAAATAAAAAAAAACTCATCAAAGAAAAATTTACATTGTTTTGTATTTTTCTCCTTTAATACACAGGTAATCTCTCTCTAATACACATCATAATTAAGTGGCTAATCTCTCAATTATTTAGTGCTTTTATTTTAAACAGATCTTGTGTATGGAATAATGAATTATAATTCCATGGACTAAGGAATGGTTCCAGTAGTAGACCTCTCACTCATATGATGATTGTGATTTTACATCTGTAAAGCATCATGAGTTATGTAAATAAACTTCTTATTAACTGATCAGAGTTTACAAGTCATTCTAGATTTGCTCCAAAGGGCTCAGCTGGTATACCTACCAAGTTGTCTGACATCAGGTGTTTTGGTTTTGAATCTGGTTTTCCACTTGGGAGATTTTAATGACTTTTTTTTCCCTACTGTCACTAAACTCACAAGGAATCATACAGTCATCTTCTTCATCCAAAACCCACTAAGATTTACCTGTTCACCACCACTTGCAGTTGGACTGGGTGACTGTTGAAGGTCCCTTCCAACTGGAACTATGCTATGCTGCTATGCTATGCTATGCTATGTTGTGCTATTCCAAGTTATTCTACTCCATGCTATTCTATTCTATTTAAACAATTTACAGAGTTGTAGGAAATAACTGAGGCACCCTTATCTAGAAAGATGACTGTTTTGGCCAGTTTCACTAAGACTACAATCGCAGTGTTGAAAAAAGTTTTCCTTACATCAAGTCTTACCTTATCTTGTAGTAGTAGATGAAGTTCGCAGCTCCAAGTACAACATTCATTCTTTGCTTTTATTTTAGTCACTAAAGACATCCCAAACAGAAAAATGTATGTTGCCTATGTGAACAAACTGGAATTTTTGGAAGAAGAAAAATAAAGTGAATGAAGAGTCTCTGTTTACTTTACAGGACATCTACTAGCATAATATTCCTTTAAGATCCCAGTCCAGTTATTCTAATTGTGTATTTTACCCATCATTCAAATAGACATAGGATTTACCCCATAAAAAAACAAATACAATTTTACAGTTCTATAGGAAATAACAATAAAATGAACAGTTTATTGACTGATAAAGAACTAGTCCTTTCAAAACAAATTTCTAGAAGACATCAATTCTGTAGCCAAAAGCTAGTGTAGTGACTTAGTGAACTACAAATAATCACTTTTCACTGTCTCTGTAGCCTTTCTGGCTGTTTCTTAAAAGAAGCCTGGAGGTTGAATGAAATGTTGAATGAAACAATGAAAATGTAAAGTGACAATCAGAATATAGAAGTTTTAAATTATTATTTTTTTTTAAGGAAAACTTCGAAGTGTCTGTTTGGGAAAAAAAAATCATTAATTGAATTTATTTTTTCAGAGTTGGTATATAGTATATATTCCTCAGCTGCTGCACAAAGAAATGGGCCATCCAAGCAAAAAACATCCCAAGAGAAAAAAAATCTCACAAAAAAAAAAACTGTGGAAGACACTTAGCTATTTCTGAGATTAAATATTTTGTTGAGCTGCAGACGACTTGAGCTTATTTGGGTGGAAAATCTTTAAAAAGGAAAACTGGCTGGGATTAACTAACCATGGCTCAGTATTATTATTTTTTTTTAGAATTAACTTATTTGGGGTGGGTTGTTTGTGCTTAGCACAGTTACATCCCTCTGGGCAAATTACTATACAAAATACATCTTAGAACAAACACAGATTTTTTTTTTTAAGAGATAGATGACATACAGCAGGCACAAGTAGCTGCCTTCACTGAGAGTCTTATCTTCCCAGATGATGGCAGACTTTGCCTCATGGTCTCTGACTGTGATCCTACCAATAATGATGATTTTTTTAAGACATTTATACATGAACATTTGAAAGTACATGAAATAGTTAAGTTTTTCTAAAGAAATTACAAAGTAGTTAATGTTCATGTGTTAACTGATGAGAACAAACTTTAAGGAAAATATATACTTAGGACACCTTATTTAGATAAAGCATAAGATAAATTTTAAGATCACAAAAATATATAAATAATACATATGTTTCTTATCTGTATAGCATTTTTCCTTCCAGAGTATCTCTGATCGTTTCAATATTATCAGACTTTACTTCTGGGAGAAAGAAGAACCTTGTAACCAAAGACACCAGGGAATTCTTACTTCTGGGTACATGCAGAGCCTCTATTTAAAGTATCATACAAAAGGTTTCTATAGAAACCTGAAGGGCTCAGCCAGCCAGTGCTAAAAAGCTGAACCCTGAGGCCTATACAAAAGCCACAATAACATTTATTTATCTATCCTAATGGCTCCTGAAGTTACTGATCTCTATCATGCATTGGCATATATTCTTAATGCATGATGTTATACCTTACATTAGCATACCCTATCTTTGAAAATAAAGCATTTTGATAACTGGTAAAAACATGGCTATAACTCAGGTCCTCAACTGATCCCAAAGCTAGTGAATTGCATATTAACTCTGATCTCCTTTTTGGCATATACTATCACCTAGGACATTAAATATGAATTTTGCTTTTTTTAAAGGAGCTGTTTGTCCTATATATAGTTATGTTTCAAATTGTTACTCACTAAAAGAGCAAGTATTTTTGGTTCCTTCTGAAAGTCATATTTCCATAGTGATGCCGAGCTGACAAAAATATGCAATACATCATGATAACTGAAAATTAACTCACTGTCACAGACACTGCTCCTAGATACCATTTTAAACTCAGTCTGGAATATTACATTGGTGCAAAACTCAGTTTTTCCTGAACCTTATTTTAATATATATTCAGTATAACGCATTATTTCTTTTTATTTTTGAACTAGTTCCTTGTTTCTGTTTTGGTTTGTTTCAATTTGTTACCTTAGGCTAAAATAGAGGTAATGTCTCATTTCAGGGTCCACTCCTAAACAGCAGCTTGGATGAGGCTGCACTACATTTGGCTTCCTCTTCCCTGTGCAGGGACACACTCTCCTAATGCTGCTGCAGCACCACACAGTCCCCCAGCAATCCGCACAGACTTCCACCTCCACAGCATGTCTTTCTATCATGCTCATTTTTGTACTACAGAACCACCAGGATCATCACTCCTGAGATAGTATTTCTTCATGTTTGTTTCCCAGAATGCTCACAAATGTTCATGTTCTGTTGGTTGTTAGGGCTATGCAGAAATCTAGAGAGAAATACACACCCATTGGGTAACCAAAGATGAAAAATTTCACTAAGCAGAGGGTGAAGAGCACAAGAAAGACAAAAGGTAACTCAACTCTGTCACTTACTTTGGGCAGTACTTTCAATGAGCCAGGA
Source organism: Mesitornis unicolor (assembly GCF_000695765.1). Classification (NCBI taxonomy): domain Eukaryota; kingdom Metazoa; phylum Chordata; class Aves; order Mesitornithiformes; family Mesitornithidae; genus Mesitornis; species Mesitornis unicolor. The sequence goes on from NW_010168420.1 coordinate 6,519, forward strand.
AGAACAGATCACGTATTTCTTTTATCTGTTTAGTGGGAGGCTTTTCTTGCACAGAATCTTGTTTTCTTGACAAAAGAGCTAGAAATGCAGATTCCTTCACTTTACTACTTCTGATATTTCATTATGGCTCATTTTCTGTTAAAATAACATTTCAACTAGAATTTCAGTTCATAAATATAGTAACATTTCCTTTCCGCTACACCAAGAAGAACTTGTAAGAATGACAAAACACAAAAGCTCAACAGCATGTGAATGCTTAACAAAGCAATGCCTCTCCTAGAGAAATGGAGCATTCATTTCTCTGAGTTTGCAGAGCTATGATAATAGGACATAACATGGATAACAATTCCAAAGATAATTATTCATATAATCTATGAACAACTCTCACAAATGTTATGGAGTTTGGGGCAAGTTTATCTTTATAAAGAATTCATGACATATCTCCTTTCAATCATCTCACATCCACCCACACTGACATTTCACAAACCAAACTTATCCATATTACCTCTCAGTGCATTTTCTGCACATTTGTTCAGGTCAGCACACAAATGTTCTCACTTTCCAGCCCTAAAAAAAAAAAAGGAAAAAGAAAAATAAGAAAGAAAGAAGGAAAAAACCTCACATACTCCCACACCTTTGTATAAAAGACTACTCAAGGTCAAGATCAAGAAAAAAAGGCTTTTTATCGTCCTCTTCTTTTGTTGTCTCCTTAGTTTGTACAATACCTTCTTTCAAACAGTGCATAATAAATTTCCAATCAGAACTTTGCAACTCTTGTGACTTCTTCCTCCCAAAGATAACAAGATTAGACAAACAAAATGACAAATATTAAACAGCTTTGTCTACTTCCCTTTGCACAGATAAGGAGCTGCTGTCATAAAAATTAACTCTGAAAAATTAAATTTCAGGAAACAACAGACAGTGTGCTCTTTCTCAGTAAAATCTTCTCTGTACCTTATTTATGCCAAGAACTACATCATGATTTCTTCTATGATTACTGAAAATATTTGCCAAGGTACTTCATAGCAGATTTTCTTCCTATGTCTAATCATCTACTAAGTTGTCTAGACCAGGTTGTGTTTCTTTCAGACATAAAAACTGCTGAACAGTCCTTTTTCTAATTCTGAGGCAACAGTTGTGCTTTTCTCTTGGATGGACCTAAGTTACATACTCAACTTATGAAAAAAATGACAAGAAAAACAACCAGAGAGTTTTTCTCTCACAAAGCAATATATGTCTCATCTGAAGACAACTGTGTATGATAGTTATAATATCTGATGAACTATATTAAAAGTTGGAATACTACTCATAGAAAGTACTGTGGTATTTATGCAAAGGAGTGGTGCAAAATCATTCAATATTTAAAAAATACATCTATACTCTATATGACTTAACATGATGCAAGGACAGAAAATGCTAACTTATGTTAAAGGGTTCACCAAGACAATTACAATACAAAATTCTTTAACTACTAAATGTTAATATTCACTGATTTACAGATTTTTGTTGTAGAAGTCATCATTGGCTCACAGCTTGCTAGTGTGTCATGGTGCTAGCTGTATTAAAATTAATCTATTTCTGACTCCAAATAGCATAAATGAACTATTACATCTTGAAGATGAAAGGATCTATTACTGCAGTTTCAGAGAAAAGTCCTCATCAGCTTCTGAATTTTATTACTGCACCACTTCAGTGCTGTGAAGATTCATTCACGAAAATAGTTTTCAAAAACATGTCAAAGGATGCTGAACAGAGTTTTCAGAGGCTTTTAATTCATTTTAAACTTTGTTCCTAAGTATGGAGACGATGACAATGAAATAGCCAGAATAACTTTATTTTATTTTAAGAAAAAAATAGTAGGTTTTATGCCAGTATTTCTCTCAGGTATGGCTGAAATGTTTCATCCTAAACTCCTCAAAAATGTCAGATTCAGGCAACTCATCTCAAGTTAAAAATATCAGCTTTAGGACTGAACTACAGTAAAGCAAATGAAAGGGCCTGGCAAACTGCAAGTGTCAGTAAAGCTTAACTACAGATGACACTGTCAGTTCCCTGTGCAGTACAGGGTTTTACAATGCATGTACAGTAAATGGTGGTTTTTGTCATCTGAATGTACTTCTTAATGATTTCCACCACTTCATAAATGTCAGACATGTGATGTGAATTTCTATTCACTTTATCACTTTAGTGTATGATCCTGAATAATTGCTATGATCTGTTCTCAGCAACTGTGGTCATGATAGTGGATGTGCATCTCCTTCCTTAACTTTCTCATCATAAATCGTTGCCAATTCTTCCAGTAAACTTCAGGAGGCAAGAAAATGAGTTTGAAATAAAAGAAAAACCTTTATTCAAGATTCTACCATGCCAGAATGATTTGTGACCTATTCTCAGAAAGCTCTTGAACACATGTATAATTAAGAACTTAATTAATTCCACTGAAGGAAATAAAACTGCTTTGCATGCATGACTGTTTTGAAGGAGTACAGTATAGTTCTCACAGCAGGAAGATTTCATGGAATGCTGATGAAAATTATAAATTATAATATTTAAAGACACAGAATAAAAACCAGCACCCCCCCCGCCCCCCAAAAAACCAACCAAACCAACAACAAACAAACAGAAAACCAACAAAATGAAGCTTAGCCAAACATACGTGAACAAAATGTATTCTTTTACAACTTAAAATACATTTAAGATGTAAATATTTAAATGGACCAAATTTAGATCTCAGTCAGAGAAATTAGCTACAGTTAGAGAATCTAGTCAGTTTTTTTTAAAGTATCAGTATATACTCTGAGAAAAGGCACTTTGATGCATTCAGAGGAGATATTGCTCACATTCCTTTGCTAAATATCAGCACAAGTACTACAGACTGCAGAATGACTGCTGCTGCTGCTGCTGAAAAGAGATCTCAAAAAGAGGTCATAATGGGAACAGACACCAGATTTGATTTAAGGACAAAATATCCTAAAAATAACATGCCTGCATACAGTAAAGCTGCAACACAGAAGCAGCAGACTAGTATAATCAATGCAAATTGAGGTCCCCGAAAAGGAATACTAGTAAGCACAAATTTGACATAGTGGAAAAAAGAACAAAGGTATAGTCTACAGAAAAAAATGGAATAAAACCCTTCACGGCACATCTAACTTTTGATACAAAAATGTAGGTGAAATTGAAAAATACTCATTTACATATGAATGTATTCTAAAAAGCAATGACAAAAAAAATCATAAACGGAAGGAGGAAGCTGAGCTTTTTTATTCTAAGCTGACAAAGAAAACATCACACAAACACCCAAAGTAAGGAAGGGCCTGGTGCTTGTTTGATTTTCTAGGACTCAACAGGCTATAAAAGTCAAGGATCCTGTCTTACTAGGCCATGCCCAAAAAAACTCCTCACCTGAAGAAAGGTACAGCTTCAGCGGTAATACAATTACTTTCTTCAGGTGGCTGGATCCAGCCCAATAAGCTATGTTTTGCTCCTATGTTTTGCTGTAATGTGCAACAACCAAATCACATTTTAAAGGTTACAGACAGGATGGTGAGCAGACTACAGCCCTTGGACATCACTGACACAGAAGCCTTTGACTACAAGTCAAACAAATAATTTACCCAGTACACATCTTGGAAAGCATCTAAATTTTCACAAAATTATTTTTTTTCAAAATTAACCCTTTCAAAACAATGTCATATAACACATACACCAGAATAATCACTTCCAAACAGAATATCAATATTCTAGACATGGACTCCTGGGTATCAGAGAAAGATAAATGAAATAAGCAAGGTCTAGATTATTTTATTCTCCTGTTCCCCAAGAAAGGCACCTCAGGCTTTTCTATCATAAAAATTTTGCTTCTTTTTGTTTAAAGAATCAGTGTCAGACTGTGCTCCTTTGGGCTAATAGGTCTTTTTGCTGACCAGCTATTTTATTCCTTTTATTTTCCCCTTGTGGTCAGTATTTTAGACATGAAAAAATTAATCTTATAATTTGTTAACTATCCTCCGATAAGAGATCAAATAACAGTTGAAAACAGTGTTAATAAGACTGCCTCAGGGGACAGATTTCAGAAGGGTAGGACTCAACTCCTTCCCATAGAGTAAGGTGCACACTACATACAGCAGGGTGCCTGCCTGTAGAAAGCTGTAACAATAAAACCTTCAGCTCCAGATTGAGAAGGACACATCCTCAGAGTATCATCCCTCTCTTTGCCATTCTGACCAACAGTTGCATAATCTCTTTTGCCAGCTAGCTGACACACTTTGGTCACACTGCTGTACCTGCACAATGAACCCTTATTTTTTAACAAAGCTAAAGTGAGTTGACTAGTTAAGTTTACTTCCCTTTATGATAGAATGAAATAGCTGTGTTACACCTATTCTTTGTGTGCCTATGTATCTTTCATAGGTCTAATTAATACACTTCCACTGAACAAGGACTGAGTAGGAGACCAAGATTATTCCTGTATAGTTCTAAAAATGTACAATGAACTGCATGCTCTAATACCAGTCATGAAAAGTAGAAAGCAGAAACAGACCACGCAGGCAGGAAATACAGGGCAGCTTTTCCAGTTTTCTCATGTGACTTCAAGCCCATTACACAGGTAAAAACCTGTAAGTGATGTCTAACAGATAAAATTCATATTATAAGGAGAATATATTTGCTTTTAGGATGGGACAGCATGGAAGGCACTGTTATAAAAAAAGTAAAGGTGAACAGGATGGTACATTAAATAATCAAAATGAAATTTTACGACAGAAAATAACATTATCCCCAGCTACTCCTTTCAAGTGACAATGGCAACATCTTCTAAAAGCAATTGAGTATTGCAAATTAATTAGAAGAAAGTCGTTCATGTATTAAACCTACATTCCAAGAAATACTAGTTTGTCAGTGAATAATATATACTACATACAGATCTAGACAAACAAAACAAAAGGTTATCAAAAGAATAACAGTTGACTTTGATGTTATACCAGCAATTAATTTTCTGCTTAATCCTTCAAAATTTACTCACATAAATAATCCATTTTCCTGATATTTGCTAAACAGAACTGCTCACAAGTGAGAACTGTTGTCTTTATGCTCCTCTGAGAAGCTGCATTCACTGTATGTCTGCACCAGTCTGTTCTTCAGGATTTTCTGCAGTTGACAGATCATATCCTCCAACAGCATCATGAAAGAAGGGTAAACCAACAGAGGTTTGCAAACCTATACAAGCTGAGGTGCTAGTCTTTCCCTTAACTAGAATACATAATAACTAGATAGATATGAAAATATTACTTCTTTAGCATATGACTTAAATCTATATTTGTGGAAAGTGAGTTACTAAAATAAAATGTATTGGACTAGGTTTTAAGGAATCTGTTGAAAGAACTGTTGATACTAAAAACATCAAAGACTTAACAATGCCCTCTATGTCACCAATGCTCTTCAAGGAAATGATACACAAGGCAGTAAGAGGCCTTAAATTTAATTCCAGATAAAAATATTCTCCCTTCACTAGTAAGTCTCAGTAGATGACGTAGGTGCATGAACTTCAGTCAGACTTTTTTCTATTTTTTATAAGCATCTGATATAATGCAACTACTCCCCTTGGTTCATGGGGGTATACAAGTATCACTGCATTACAACACTAGCAGTTGAAAATACCTCAGAGAAAGGGAAAAATAATCAGCATGTCTAGCCAAAGCAGATAAAATTCACAGAGAAAATCTTGTTTTCCAGTGAAGTCTTCGACAAGATAATGTGTACTGCGATGTCCAAATGACATATTAGGCAAAGAGACAGTATTTGAGTTTCCAAGGATGTGAATTATTTCGCTGTTAAATTATTTCCAGCAGTATCAACACCACCACTAGTTTCCAAACTGTTCTGCATCAGATTTGCCTCAGGAAAGATGGAAGGATAGCTAAAATCCTGGTGTGAGACTGGCACTGCCCCCTTCACTTTTTTTTTTACTTTATCTGCATTTGATAAAGCTACTATCTATGAGTCCAACACCTCCTTTTCACTATTCTACTTTACAGTGTACTTGTGGAGTTCTCCTGGCATTGGTGTCTAGGAAAGAGGAAGAGTAATAATAAGAGCCACAAATAAAACCTTTTTTTAAAATAGCTTGAATTGTCCACTGTTAAACCACAAAATTTTGCCTTTTTTTATATCATGAGTTAACTCCTCCTAAACTTTTTGTAGATTAGACTTGCCATCCTCTTTCAGACCATTCTGCTTTAGCAATTACATAGGGTTCTGGTTACAGAATTTTATATATATACAGACATTATATTGAGAAACTCCATCATCCATCTTACTAGTATAACATTCTTTCTTTACAAAATCCTTCCCGAGATGGACACTAACCAACAGAAAATATTTGTGAGGCAAGCAAAATAATAGGGACATAACTTATGGAGATATTTTGAAGCTATACTGTTATGCTTGTAAAACAATTAGGAGAAAAAATATAACTCTCTATTCAGTGTACAACTTACACACCATCTAAATTCTGGTATTAGCTGATATAAGTGGACTCACTCTCACCTTGAACTACTTCAAAACAGAATAGAAGCATTTTATGCATGGTGTTGAGCTTGCTTTGGAGGGTGAATCAGGTCCATAATTTTTTACTAGAAAGAATGAACATATATTTATATACCCAACTTGCTGAACATGGTCAAGTATCAGGATCAAGACATTCCTCCCCAAGTAAAGACTTTAAAATATGCTTTGTTTTAGGGAGTGGAAATAATTTTGACTGACAGCAACAGGTATCATGATGGCAAAAGCAGACCTTTTATTTGTTAAATATCCACAGATGTTTGGTTTAGTCCCTCTGAAAATAAGAAGAAAATCAATTCCATACTATATCAGTAATTTTGAGCATGACAAGTCAAGAAATAAAGTCTTATCTGAGTATTCCATGCATTTATTCATCATTAACAACAACAACTTCACCAGAGCAAGGAAACAGAATAGGTATTGAGAATTGGTATTGGGAAAGATGAAACCCAAATGATCTTGGCTTAGTTTGCTCAACAGAATGAAAGCTTTGGGAAGAGAGAGAAGCAAAGGAAGGAGATAAATTTTCACTAGAGACATACCAGAGAAGGTATGTGAAAGGTCAATGTGTCAACAGAACAAGTACATGTGAACTGTTCATAAGTAAGCTTAAAAGAGGCCTCCTATGCATCAAAGGAGCGAGGGTCTGGAAAAGATCTTCAGTGGGAGGAAAAGGATGTATTTTAAGATGAGGTTTCATTAACTTAGTGGAGCCACAGGATGTAAGCATCTACAATAAGAAGGATTTGGATTTGATGGCTTAGAACTTTCATAACACCATGTTCCACTTCTGGCCTTGGCTTCACAGTTCACCTCCCCTTTGTCCACCTCACGTGGGTTAACTTTGCTTAGGTGAGAAGCTGGTGTCCAACACAAAGATATCTCATTACAACACGTGTATGGCATCAAAGTTTATATTTAAATAAATGAAAGTCAAGACTGAGAATAGGTCATATAGTTTCATCATTTCACTCATTTAGGAGGTGAAAGTGGGAAGAATGAATAGACAGCAGAGCTTCCTTTATGGCTGGTTGCTTTTAGCTATATTTTCACCTCCCATCATGAAACAATGGAACAGGGAAGAACCCCAGGCAGTTCCCTGCATTATGGAATCCAAATTCTATTTCTTTTTGGATCCTCTATATCCAAAGATAAGATGGAGATTATTTTTATCTGTGGAAATGTCAAATATGAGACCACAATGCCGAAAACTTCTTACATAAGGTAAATCATACTGCTATCTGCACAGGATGAATTCAAGCACTTTATTCTCTATTTCATTTAAGTTTATTTACAAAACATTAACATGACAGGGAAATAAGCAAAACATGTGAAGCACATCCAAACCTACCAAAATGAAATGTTTCCAGAGACAGCACAAAATATTTTGATACATGATAGAAATAGAAGGTTAAGAGGTAAAATTTTTTATGATACTCTGTGCGTAAAACAAAGATATTTTTTGGCTGTACTTTCCCAACATTTCCTCTTCCATTCAGTTTACTGCCTGATCAACATGTATGAGTTTTCTGGCCATAGTGAAATCTATTAGGGCAAATGACTGAAGCTGAGGCAGGGCCAATGCACTTCACGTTGAATTCTTTCAGCTTACCCATGCACCAAAATTGCTCATCATAGAGCATACATCGCTGCTTACCCAATCCCAGTGATCCTTTGTTTGCAAAAGCTCATGATTCAGAAAGTGAAAATAACAACTGCCTTTTTCAGACAGTGAGATGAGAAACATTCTCAATGCAAAGTGAAATCAGTACTGTGAAGTATTGACAGAATAAGAGGACAAAATAAGATCTGTGTTGTTCTACAACTCTGATGATGCAAACTCTTCAGGTTTTATTTTTTTGGTGATACTGGGGGATGGATAGGGGAAAACTGTCTCCCATCTGTAAATTCTGGTTTACACACAATGGAATTACTGGGATGAAATAACTAAAATTAGTGCAAAACTGAGTAAAACATCTGTATTACTAACTTATAAACATAACAAAACTTAAAAGACGTAACAATATTGATTGAAATTATTGGTTAAGTGCTATCAACTAGAAGGAAGGGAAAAAAGTGTTTCTTTTAAAATTGATAATATATTCAGACCCTAAATAAACAGTTCAATATATTTAAACTGAACACTTGACCCCAACCCCTCTCGTACCTCCCCACGTAAATAATTAGCTCCACATCAAACTTTGAGAAATTGCTAGGGATTTAAAATGGAAGGAGGCCCTTCTGCATTATTTGTAGGCCTCATTTTAGCACTGGAGAATTTTAATAACTTGACTAAATCTTATTTCTCTTAATGTGAGACAACTATTCTCCCATCTATCACCAAATGGAAAGGATATTTCCCAGAAGATAAAGAGTCCTAAAAGATAAGAATCAAATCTACATTTCCATAACAAATACCTCCATAATTAAATTTTCTCTATTTTTAAAGTTGTGTAGCACAACACAAACACGTACAAGTGTAGGTGGCTTACTTCAGTTTTTGGGATATAGAACTGAACTTTGCAATATGAAAAAAATTTAATTACTTCAATTTCACCCTTATTATGAGTGTTTCTATACATGACCAGAACAGGCGGTTAACCATTTAATAGTATTTTTCATACTTTTATGCTTGAAATGCACTGTTTTATGCTTTTAAATTTTCTTTTATTACAATGAAAGTGACTTAAATTTAAGAGTGTGGGAGGCATTAAAAAAACCTACCCTACCCAATGTCACAAAGAATATAAAATTATTGATCTGTAGACAGGAGGAAATTAAATATGGGATCCCCTCCTCATCTAGAAGAAAATAACTTCAACAACACCACAAAAGTTCACATAAGAAATAGATTAAAAATGTAGGCACAAAATCAAATACTGTTATGAATTTATCTTCTGCAGTTGTTTTATTTACAGAACACCCCAAATAAAAGGATTTATCAGAAGACTATGGGCTTAATTGTCTCTGCTGACCTTAACTCTTGTGCATACACAGTCACAGACACATTTCATAGTTGTGACAGCCAAAATTATGACTTTATTTCTGAAAACAGAATTGTTTTCAGTGACATATCATCTTAATATATTTTTCTCCTGAAAGTTTTTTACCTTTTTCTTGGATTTCTTGAAAACATCTCTGTATTTTATCAGAAGTCAGTCTAACAGATGGACAAAAATCAATCAATACTTTTTCCATGGAGAATTACAAAACCATTTTTGCAACTCTGAGGCCTCTGTGTTGTATTAATCTGACACATTTTCTCTCTATTAAATATTCATTAAAGGACAATCCTAACTTGTCACTTAACTGTAAATTATTTGTATCCTTGGAGTTGTATCTTTACCTGCATTTAGTTTTCCACATATATTCCACATATAGTTTGGTCTAGAAAGAAAACAAAGAATAGGATAAAAGATACAAGTCTCTTACTGATGTCCAATATGAAGAAGTCCAAGTACCAATAAGCACAGAGATAGAGACTTGAGAAATAATCATAAAGATTAGCTTTAGCTTAACACATCTAACTTAAGTACTCTCCATGTACCAGTCTCTGCCAGAAAGCAGGACTCTCTCTCCTTTCATTGACAGTAGAGGTAACCAGAGTTGACCATCACTTAGCTAAAGTTTTCCTTTCTAAATATTTACTCTACTTGCATGATTTAGGTAAGTGGCAACAGTACCGTGGACATGGATTACCATGCTCCCAGAACAGATGTTCAGGTATTCCGTTCATTACTAACACACTGTGTTCTAAGCCTTATATTAAAATCTGTTTTCTTAGATATCAGTCATTTCCATTTAGTTCTCAATTCTTGTGCATACACACTGTCAAACTATACACTGTAAGTGGAATACTTTTTTTGAGGAAAAAAAAAGTCTAAAAGGGATTGTGGATATTCAGACAACAACAGCTTAAACACAGGATCTGAAAGAAGTGGAATAACCCTGTTTGGTAGGAACACTGGCAGTTCATCTAGTCCAACCTTCTGCTCAGAGCAGGGTCAGTCATATGATTAGACACGGTTGTTCTACACGTGAACCAGTCATGTCTTGAAAAATCTCTAAAGATGGAGAATGCACAATTCCTCTGGGCAACCTGTTCCACTATTCTAATGCCCTAAGATGAAAAAGGCTTTCCTTGAATCAAAGTTAGAACTTCTCACATTTCAATTTATATCTGTTGCTCTCCTAGAGCACACATGACCTCTGTCATGCTCACTACAGCGTTCTCCTGCTGTAGTGAAAAATGACAGCCCATGGCTTGGGTGGCTGAGTAAAAATCTGGCTGGATGACCAGGCCCAAAGAGTGGTAGTGAATGGAGTTCGAGCATTGGAACAGGCTGCCCAGAGAAGTGGTGGAGTCATCATCCCTGGAAGTATTTAAAAGGTGTGCAGATGTGGCACCTAGCGACATGTTTTTTTGGTGGACTTGGCAGTATTAGGTTAATGGGAAGAGAAGAAAAAATAGAAATAAAAATAAATAAAAATATCTCAAAAGTTTAGGATTTCCAGCTGAAAAACTGAAATATAACTTCAGAATATTTTTTGTATCTTGAATATTTATCAATACCAATATAGCTCGAACTTCTCATTACTACTAAATTTATCAGGAAGAAAAAGGTAGAAGTTCCCTTCTGTCTTATGCAAAAAATTTCTTGCATCTGTACAATTGCTTGGAACACTTAGAACTATTGCTCATTCAGATGTACTGGGAAAAAAAAACAACAACTTTTGCACAGTTCTCCTACCCACCTTGATTGCTAGCAAAAAAAAAACAAACTTAAAGAAATTCACAAAATATAAGAAATATTTTGAATATAATACACTGCATCAATGTTGGTTCTGTTAACTATGACAGATATTTGGACAGAATATTTTGTTAGTTGAACAGATTTATCATGGAATAATTTCTAGGCAAAGGCCAACATTTTCAAATGTCAGTACCCAAAAATTGATCTCCAAGCACACAATTAAAGGCGGCATAATTTTCAACTATACATCTGTGTAATTTTAACTTTCTAGTGAAAATCTTGTGACTTCCAAACAAGATTATCTTTAAAATGTGTGTATGTGTAGTGATAAAGTTTGAGAAGCTTCAGGTTTTGAGAGGAAGGATTTCTATGGAAGCCTCCTTCTCCAGAAAAATTCCCTGCTTGGCCATAGATATTAAATAACTCTTGACTAGCTTCATACCAGTTTACATCCTTCTGTGCTTCACAAGGGAGGAGAAAATACATGGTTGAGAACTGCTGAGAAACAAATATATTAGAGATGATCAGAAAGTTAGGCTATATGGATGGTGGGTAACACTAGGCTTGACATATATACAAAAATTTAATTTGTTTCAAACCATCTTTTCTTACACAAGGTGCTAAGGATATAATATAGCCTTCCTTACTTATCCTACAGAAAGCAGACTTTCTTATTTCTCCATTTTGTTTCCACCATGTGGATCCAGGTAGTATTAGAAATATCACCCAGACAGTTGGAAGCAATGGTGTTTATTTTAATATTAAACTGTTTTAATTATATACAATGATGTTTTGAACAACAACATTAGAACACTTTTTAGCAGACATGCACAAGTCCCTACTTTTACAAAAGGAAAAGAGAGAAAATAAATGTACATCACAAATTTAGAAGTAAGCAGCTGGCTGACACATTCTCAGATTCTTGTCTTGTTAGCTTTTTTGTAAGTCTCCCAAGAGTTTCTTTAGCTGCACCATGTGATATTTCACTACTGCTATTTTCAACTCTTGCAGCAAAACCTAGTATTTCATCGTAAACAAATAGTGTTAACATTCGTGATGCTTAATGTTTTGTCAGTTTGCTCAGCAAGTGTGAAGAAAATGCAAACACTTCCCAGCCTTTTCTCATGCTGTCAGACTTCACTAAGTCGAGGAGATCTCCCAAATGGATGGTCTTGTATGCTGCATTTAGATCATTCGCTGAAAAATTAGGAGTTGAAATTCATGCGATTCTTAAAACAGGCAATACCTGGTTAGCAAAACCTTTTTTTTCCCACCTGGAATGAGTAAAAATTTTTCTTTACAAGAAGATTAAAGGCTATGGACATATTTTTTTAGCTACAACAGGCTTGTTTCCCAGAATGGCTTGTCTTCCTTGCATTTCTGTGAATGGCTTCCTAGATATTCCTATACATAATTTCCTATACACATGCTTCATTTTATATAAAAATCTGCACATTATCTACCCAAGTAGATATGTTTTTTCAAACCTAAATTTTTCATCCCTATATTTCACCACTTCATATAATTAGTCCTTTTTCAAGGGGAGGATGAAAAGCTATATCAGAATGAAATGTTTTGCAAAATACAGTATTTTTTTTCCCGTCTTCCATTGGTTCTATTCATACATCACTCTTACAACAAGAAAGAGCTAGTTGTGTCAGATAAATCATTAATAACACATACATTGTTCAATCGCAATAACTTATAATACCTTTAACAAATGTGGGTAGCCTTAGGAAAAGTTGATATGCAAAATTCCTACTGTGTAAACTGACACAGTTGTAAGGGTTTATATAAAGTACTCAAAGAAGTAATCCTTATCAGTTATTCCTATCAGAAGCTTATTGTCCCTTTGATTTCAAAAGGTGTTTCAGATGCATCAATACCTTGAACATGTAAAGTTTCATGTATTTAACAGGTATCTAGTGCTTTTTGACAAGGCCTATGATATTCACACTGGCCTCTAGCTGTTAATCTGGGAGGTTATGGGTTTCCATAGATCATATCTGCAAGCCGCATGCAGCTGACTCAGATGATCCATTGCATCTCAGAAAGAGATGGTTATTTTTAAGCAACTGAATCAAATCACTAATAATGATCTGATACATCTCTTATATTCTAACTAATTTAAGCTGTAAATGAGAAGCAAGATACCATGTTGCTCTATTTAGTATGACAGATAGAAGGAATGCTTATTCTTGGGGTTCTCCACCTGTGAATGGCTGAGTGTAGCATATGCACCTTGTGGAGCAGGGGATGCATGTGGTGTTGTTTGTTCTTTTTTTAAGGTCTGTTTGGGCTTTTTTGAACAATTCTTCACATGTTGCACTGGTGTGGTCCAGTCAAAAGTACTACAGATGTGGTCAAAATTGTACTTTAAAAAGCACATATACAGTCACAGAATCACAGAATCACAGAAC